>NC_060274.1:377608-428641 GCF_021613505.1 Equus quagga
CTGCACATCATGGCAGCACTTCCATCCTCCTACTTCACTGCACATCACGGCAGCACTTCCATTCTCCTGCCTCGTCGCATATCATGGCAGCACCTTCGTCCTCGCAGGAAGCCCTGCCTGAAGGAAGGACTACTTCAGGGACTCAAAGCCACTGTGAAATTGCACAGTTATGTTTGTAAGTGTGAAGCCATAGAAAGAAACCTGGTTTAAAAGAAAGGTAATGCCTAATTTTACAAAGGGTGCAGGGAGATCCTGTTGGCACTACTGACCATAACCCCATTCCTCCCTCACTGCCCTGTCCTTTAGCCCCATAAGACATTCCACAATCAACACTCAGGGACAGGAGCGGGCAGAGCTGTCACATTCTGGCTTCTGACTTTCAAAAGCCTACCCCCTGGAGGATGTCAAAGACCTCAGACTTGCCATAGATGTGAAGAGTCGGAGCAAGAGCAAGCAGACAGAGGCCTGAGGGAGGAAGGAGGAAGACGGCACCCAGGAGCAAAGGAATTCTGAGCCCTGCAGATCACAGAACCCTCAGTCAGTGAGTGAGCTCTGCTCCTGGTCAGCTGGAGCCCCAAGAAGACAGTTGCAAGGGTGTCTAAATTTCGCTGGCCCAGCTAGTGTGGGAGCAGCAGGGGACAGTGGGGCCCCAATGGGGGCAAGAGGGGTTGGGGGAGCTGAGTTCTCCACTAGTAGAGAGGGGGGCACAGAGAGCAGGACAAGGATGTCTCGGGTGCCCAGCCCACACAACCCAGGGTACCTTTCTGCCAACTTGTGGAATGAGGTTTGAAAAAGAAATTACATTGCTATCAAAAAAGAAAGGTAAAATTGAAATTATATCCTGAGACCTCTTGCTAACATAGAAAAATAAATTTTATTTGAAAAGATCTTTTTATTTGAAAAGATTCTTATTCATGAAGACAAAATACATCTACCAGGACCACAGCATAAAATAAGTATAGTGATTTATAGAAGTTTTTAGCAAACTGACAATTGTTTGAGTACCGACAAGACAAAAAGGGTTCATGGAAGTTATAAAAGACTTGATTTCCACCCCCAAGTACCTAAGGATGTATTTGATTCACTTAAACAAATACTAGTTGAGTAACTGCTAAGTTGCCAGAAAGTATAGGTAGTATAGAAATTACACAAAGAGGAATGAAGCAGAGTGTCCACTCTGGAAAAACCCGCAGGCCAAGGAGACAAAGGACAACACAAACGAGAAGAGAAGGTAACAGTGTCCAGGAGCAGCAAGTAGGAGACACTTGCAGAGCAAGGTGGGGAACAGGGCTCTAACATGTGTCCAGCCACACCAAAAAGGCACCACATGGCACATCTGTTTACTTGCCAAATCAGGTATTTATAGAAAGGAAACAGATCACTTTGGGGAAGGCTTAAAGAGAAGGCAGTGAGGGCTGGGTCTTGGAGGGCCTGCAGGACAGGGAGGGGGGACAGACTCAGACCTCAGAGGGCCTGGAAGGCTGGACTGCTTTGAAGAGTGAAGATTCTGAGCATGAAAATCTTGAGTCTATCCCTGGGGTATGAGTGGCCTGGAGAGGGGAGACCAGAGGCTAGAGAGCAGTTTCAAAGTCCGGGTGATGAATTCCTCAAACACACACCCCTGCCTGCCACAGGCAAGTCAGTTGTTAAGCGTCTGGTAGGGGAGAGACCCGGTTCTGGACCGGGGAGGGCTGGGCAGGTCGGGAGCCAGAGATCTCCTGAGAACTTTCAGTGAGGCATCCCACCTGCTCAGTCGCTGCCCCAAGACCAACACGTGCTCACTTAACAACGGGAGGCCACCAGCCCTCTCCCAGGCGGCACGCCAAAACTTCTGAGCACAGCTGCCGGGGTCTGCCCAGCACCCCGACTACTGAGAACAGCTATTTTTCTTAGGCTTCTCTGGGCCAGGAGAAGCTTCTCATTGAAGCACCAGAAATGGAAGCAGCAAGTGGTGCAGGGCTAAGGGCCGGCAGCGGGGCATCGCCGGCCCCACGACTCGCAGCTCACTCTCCCCACAAGAGCCCTTTCCAGTCCCCTCCTCATGCTCTCCAACTAGGTTCTCCATTTACCACCTTTTATGAAGTTCCTTCATAAACATTCTTGCTGACCCACAGAGCTCACAGTTTCTGAACCAAGTATCAGGACCTGTTGTACGACGTGTGTAACTGTAATTGTGAGGACAGCGGGAAAATAAGTGAAAGTGGGAACACGCTGCCAAACCCAGGGGCGGGCTTACTGCACACTCAGTTCCAGGTGCACAACGCCCTCTTCCTTCCCAAAGTCACTCAAAGATGTTCTGCCTGTGGAAGCTGTGGAAAAGCATTTGAAAGTTGTATATAAGGAATACACGGGAGAATAACAGTGAGGAAAATATGGAAACCAGGTTTTTTACAACAGTTTTCTTGGCCCTTGTGTTTATCTTATTGGATCTGTCTGGGGGACTCATCTTCTGTGTTTATGTATCAACTTAAAACATCTAGGAAAACTTTCAACAGAGTCTAATTCTAGAGTCTAAATCTATCATTCATTCATCAACTTTCTGAGTACTTAATAATGACAGCATTTTTCTAAATATCTGAGTATCTATTTACACAATCCTGTATTTCTGTGGCTATTTCAGTAATTTAGTCAGTAAAGAGCTTTATTTTGATGTGCTATAAAAATGTCATCTCAATAGTCCTCAGAACATTCTGACTTTATCTGCAGGATTTAAAGTGTTTGATTTGGAAGGCGAGATTCGCCAGCAAGGCGAATATGAAGTAAAGATCTTTTAATGGAGGATTTCTGTATTTGTTTTTCACATGTGATGCGCTTGCTTGTCACTCCGGAGGTGCCTGGATGTTTGGGGAGATGACGTGGAGCAATGAGAATAGTGGGGGGATCTCAGAGCCCCGGCTTGTTAGTGTGGTTCCGACACACGTGGGTGCCTTGAGCCCAGCACATCACTCTCCTACCTGAGCCTAAGGCACAGGAGCTTAGACTGCGCTGTCTTGAAGGTCCCACTGCATTCCGGCTCCATGGACAGTATTACCTTCAGTATTAAAACTTACTAAGCACCTGATATTTGTACTGCACTCAACAGGCAATATAGAGCATCCAACAATGAGTAAGCCGCTGTCCTTGACCCCTAGAGACCCCCAAACGCAGGCTTCACCACGGGGTGGGGTGTGTTGGAGAATTAGGTAGAGCTGGACTCAAGAGTCAGGGAATGTGCATCTTCACTTCAGCTCCCTCAAGGAACCTCTGCCAAGACACTCATCTTCACGTCATGAAGCATTACTCTTCTTTGATTTTTCCCTAACCACTTAAAAATGTAAAAAACATTCTGAGCTCACAGGCCCTACAAAAGTAGATGACAGGCTGGATTTGGTTTAAGGGCTGCAGTTTGCCAACCCCTGGTTTAAGCTTTTGACAGAGTGAGAGCATCATTTAAGGTCTCATTAACTTTAATTTGTAGCAAGATAAAGATATGATTTGGAGATCAATGGCATAGAATTATTTTATTTTAAATTTCTATTGATGAGCTTTACAGCTTCTCTATAACCTTAAAAAGAAAAATTTGTTTCAAGTCAGAATTGTCAAAATTCATGACAAACTTAAAAGTTACTTGTTCCAGGTTTACAGAACTGTTTTTGGACCTCTTCTGATATAAAGGAGAAGAAGGGTGACGCAGTATGGGCTGGGCTCGTTCTTCTCCCAAGGGTCTGCAAGCTCACCTATGGGAGTGGAATGACCTGCATGAGCTCTGTGCTCTGACACACGTTCATATCAACCAGGTTACAAGACGAATGAAGGCCCAATGGCACTGTTTATTTTACAGAGTTATTCCAACAAGTTACCTGTGGGTGCAAAATGCTTTTTCAAAAGCCTGCAATTTGAGAGCACTCCTTGCCATGGTCGTTTATTTTTCAGAAGTTCTACGCCTTGGTAGGACCATTGCAAACCCCCGTTCATCACATCAGAGCTCAGGTCTCATGCCGAGGCCTCTCTGTGCAGAAGCCCTGAGCAGGCTGGCTCTCTGAGCCCCCACCCCACCACCTGTCTCATCTGTGAAGCTCACCCTCCTGTCAGGGGAACAATGGGCTTCCTGACAGGTGCAAGCAGCCAGGAGTGCACGAAGGCAGGTGTGTGCACCTCTGTCCCCGACTCCACACCCCAGCAACACCTGCCATTCCGAGCACAGGTCACCACCGGGCTCACACCACTTCCTAACCTTCCCCTTTTGCAATCGCCACTTTCAAGTCCATAAAAATACCTCTACTTTATGAGCAAGTGGAGACTCTGGTAAGGAAATTGCTGGGTGGCTAATCAACCCAGGAGAAATGTCAGCCCTTCTCTGTTAGAATGCAACCAGCTTCCACCATCCACACTGCACCTCTCAGCCCCCGTACCTGATCCCTCCCTACACCTGAGGTCTCATCTGCTAAGTTTACTCTGCCTTCAGCCAGTAAGAATCTAACTCCTAATAGAAGTAATTTAGTGCCCCTTCCGACCAGCTGCAGAGGCTCTATTTTATCCTGGAAACCTGGACTCTCTGCATATCACTGATGCCAGCACTTGACTGAATCTACATTTTGCTTATTCATTTATTCATCAATTCCTTAATTGATTTAGGCCACAAGCATTTTCCCCAGAGACCAAGAGATGGACCATTGCCATTATCATACCAAAGAACTTACTGTTCCTTTGCTGGAAACAGATCCTTTGATTCATTAGTCACTCCTTTATTTCTAAGCACGCACTTATTTTACCAAAACTGCTAAGAGTCTGTCACAAATCACTCCATCAAACAGTGACGACAGGAAAACACTTGAAAGAACTCAACAGTGAGACACTCCTGAAGTTCTGATGGGCTCCACAGAGCATGCATGCTTCTTTTCCACCATCTGCCCAGAGAGACAGCCCCTGCACTCAGCTGTCCCCTAAGCCTTGCAGGCACGTTGCTCTCACATCACTCTGCTCTGGCCAACAACTCTTTGATGTGAAGTCACTCCTGAGGAGGAATATATCTCATGAATGGAAAATATCAGACATATATTCCCTATTATAAAATATACCTTTTTTGGGCAGTTCTTTCCTCCACGGGTTCATGATCTGGCCCCCATTATCATTTAAAACACTGCTTGAAACCTCTTTTTTCAGATGCACGTTATTCAAGAAAAAGGAAAAAAATCAAAGGATGAAGTCTAAGACCCAAGTCAGAATCAGAAAATCACCTCCTGAAATATTAAAACGCCACATTTCTTTATTTCTCTTTTCCTGTTAAACATCAGACTGGGCTCCAGCGGGATGACAGCCCCGTGTTAACTACAGATGGCACGTAGGTAAAATTGCACGCTGCAGATCTGCTCCTTAGAGATCTTCAGTCACTGCTGCAGGGCACTTCACCAAGCATGGCTGGGCACTATTATGGGTGCTGGGGGATTACAAAAAGAATAAGATATCGTCCCAGCCCTCAGGAGCACACAACTTAGTTGTGGAAACAAATCTCTCACATACAAAATAATTGTAAAATAGTGCAAAGCAAATTATTAAATAGTTTTAAAAAGCCAAGAACACATGCTGTAGACCATAAATGCTGTCCTTGGTAAGGTAAGAACACAATCTAGGAGACCAATGAGAAAATGGACACTGGCATTTCTTCTGCCACTGTCCTTCAGAAATTCCCAAATTCAGCCTGAATCCCCATCCTCCACATTCAGATGTAACCACAGAGATATAAGTCTCCTATTAGCTCTGGCTTATAATACTTTGGTCTCAGAAAATCCAAATGGCTGCAAAGTGTGAATAGCTTCACAGAACAAACATATATATTCAATTCAACAAGAGCAAGATGTCAGGCAGGAGCTGCAGGAGACAGGAAATAGTGTGGGGTTGCCCCAATGGGCTAAGACAGAACTCTGTCCCAGGCACTCCTTCTCTGCCTCTTCTGCTCCATCCTCTCCTTCCCGAACTTTGATACTGTAAACTTTTCTTTTCAACCCAGAAGTGAATCAAGCAAATCCACTGCACAGCCATTCACACCCACACGTGCAGAGGGGCCTCAGCTCCCGCAGTTCCGCTTTGCCCACCAGGACCACAAGCCAGCAGCATTTCTAGGCAATACAGTGGTTAAGTTACAAGTTGCCAGTTACTTGAAGAGGCCAGCCAGGGAGGGAGGGAGGGGCCTCCTGCATCTCCCTTTCTGCAGTGCCAGCCCCTGGAGCGCTGACTGGCAACCCCAGTCCCAGGGCATTCCAATCCCACAGTCAGCTCCAACTCTGCTAGGAACTCTGTGTAGAAGTGGCAGAGGGAACTTTGCAAAGGCAGGGCTTTCTCAGATGGGGCCTGGATTGACACAACCACTCTGCTGAACCACAAACTCTACCCATGTCAGCAGATGAGGTTGCACACTTAAGTTTTAGGTATCAATTTAATCCACACGGGTTGGCAGGGTGCTAGGCCCTGGAAAACAAAGAGGAGCAAAAAACACTGTCCCTCCTTTTAAAAAGGAAGGAGATCATGAAAATACATAAATGGGACAGGCAGGCTTTGAACAGCAGGTTCTCACCATAACAACATGCCCTGAGCTCCACTCCAGACCTACCAAAGCTGGTGGTCTTGGGTGAGGCCTCAGCAGCACATCTGGAAAAAGGTCTAGAATGCGAAAGGTGTTACTTAACATATACGAATAAAAGATGCAGCGCAGACTCGAAGGAGGCGAGGTCAGGGCAGAAGGTGATGCCCACTAGAGTTGGCAACTGGGCATTTCAGAACCTTTGCTTCAGCATCTCAGGTGATGGTGGGACAGAGCTCTCACTGGAAGGGGCCAAATGAGAAGAAATGAAGCAGAGAGGGTAAATGTGCAGGATGTCCCCTGCAGCTTCCTCTGAAGAACAGAGAAGGGTGATAGATTTAGTGGAAATCTTCGTTGCAGGAGAAGTTTGTGGTTTTTTCAGTGACAGACACCTGAATTTGTCAACAAGGGAACAGAGCTAGTGGAAAACATGAAGTTAAAGACAGAGGATGAAGGTGAAGATAAAAGAGAGAGAGAGAGGGACTATCTCACACAGCAAACCCCCAAGGAGGGATGGGAGCACAGGTTCCAGGCCCAGGTGGGGACAGGGTTTGCCACGAGGCCTGAGGGCTCAGAGCACCACCCACATTTGTAGTGTATAGTAAAGCTGACTCATTTAAGTGAGCTTCCAAATTATTTCTGTAATTTTTACAACTGAAATTATTAAAGTATGAAAGTTTAAAATTCACATACAGCACAAGGAGTTAATGAAGACACAATGAGAATCTTTAAGTTAAAGATGGCTGTTTTAACTCACATAATAGAGACCCAGCAAGAAAATAACAAAGAGGTTCATGTTTAACACACTTGGTACGATCTCACTGTGAGAACGCCACGATCAGCTGGTATAATCAGCTATCCCAGTGAAGTTGCCACTGAGTGCCGAGAACACACAGGATTGTAAGAAAGTAAAAAGTGGGCTTCAGGCCTTGCCTGAGGCCTCCACAGAATGTGTTAACCAAGAGCTGCTGCTAGCAAGAACAATGATTATTAACCTTCATGCTCCAGCCATAAAGAGCGCACAGGTAGCTCCCCCAGCTGAGCACTCCTGCTCCAGCATTGACCAGCCCGTGCTCGTTCTGCACACGGAGAACACACTGGTGCTGGTGTAATTCACTCTGCACATCCACAACACCCACAATAACGGCATGGGCCCCAACAGTCCTGTGTCTAGTAAATCTCAAAAAGTCCTCGCAGTGGCAATATAACAGAATGCTTACCACACGTCACTTTCTAACGTGGTATGGCTTGAATTTTATAACAAAATTTTCCCTTCCATTAACTTCTATTTCTTTTCCTTTTAATTCCCCAACCAAAAATGAGCAAGGGCTGTCCAGTGAGTGTGGTGAGTACCAGAAAAGGCAGGGGCCACCTCCAGAAAGCACGAGCCTCTGAGGCTGCTCAGACAGCTTCCTGAGCCCTCAGAGGGGGAGAGAGGAATGGGAGTGTGCTCAGTGGGAGCCTTCCGTCTGGAGGGAGGCTGGGGTCAAAGCCAGTGGCGGCCGGGATTGAGGGAGGCAGGGTTGTTGGTTTCAGGGATCCACTGATGGACAAAGAAAGCTACAGCAGTTTTTTTCGGCTCTTCCTCCAAAAAAGAGAGGAAGCGAAAACATAAAGTCCCCCCGACTCTGGGAGGGGACTAGACAGCTTCTGCATGGGCTGTCTGAGCGTAGACACCAAGGCTTGGAGGCGCTCTGTTTGGCTCACCATGATGACAGTCCTAATGTCGTACTTTTTATAGACAACTTTACCAAACACTCTGGGCATGCACCCGAGTGACAAAACACTGCGGGGTGAGCACGGTAGCTATTTCTACCGCTTTACATCCCAGACAAGCACACGGTATGCCCAAGTTAGAAGCTACTGTGCATAGAACAGACTTGTGAGTCACGATTCTTGGAGGCCCAGGACTGCTGCCATCATGACATGAGGGACAGGAACTGGGGACAGATCGGTGAGTGCCCACAGGAACACATATGTCACAACATGTGACATGAGACACGTGATCACTCCTCTACCCTAGGCAACCCATCTTCAGTGACAAGACAGAAGAATCCCAGAGTCCCCTTCCCCCTCAAAGCTGCTTAAAGGGGGAGACTCACAAGCTACTTATCCATCTATAGTTCAGCCTGTGGCTTAACTGACTTTCCCTCCTAACGATGCAGAGATTCTAACTTAAATTATGGGTATCTCTATCGATACATGTGTGTTTTCACATGGGTTGTAAGTGTGAGCTATTGAAGGCACAATCAACAGCCCACGTGCTCTAGAACTGCAAGCTGCACACACACACTGACAGACACTCAGAGACGGAACCAGCAGTCAGAGAGGACAAGGCTACAGCTGGGAAGGAAGACTGGGATGTTTCACTGACAGCTCGCCTCCTCACATGTGCTCTCGGTATCAGTGAGACTGGCATCTGTCAACCGTGTGCATTATAAAAGAAGGCCAGACTTTTGTTTTTTCAAAAATTAAAATTAATATGGCTTTCCTTCTTTTTTCTTTTTTCATAGAATTACTGCAGACTAAGGGTTCTTATAGCCCTTGATTTCATATATAGCAGACTTCTATACCCGTAAATGAATGTGTGTATATATAAACATGTGATATAATCTTTACATACATAATCCAATCACCCGGATTTTTAACAAATATGTAAATACATGTATTGTTTTAAAGCTACATTTGAGCTGTTAGGACAAGACAAATAATTCTGGGTAAAAAACTAATAGGGCATTTAAAAAATTCCCTGTGAACACACTGAGCAGGGACGCCAGGCCCAGCAGCCATGTGGCTCCAGAGCTGGTGGTGAAGACAAGGGGCCTGGAACCAAAGCCACAGCGAACTCCCAGACAACACACTCCTCAGCAGCCAGAAGGGACCCAGACCCTGGGTGAGACCCTGTCCTGCCCTTTCCCGGCACCTCCACAATCAAGCTGGGGAGCCAGATGGGACAGCCCTGGGCTGACGAGCAGGCAACTGAAATCATGTTTTCAGTGCCACAGTGGGTGGGGAAAAGCACCTCCCTCCTCCTAGGACCTTCCCACAGCGGCTGTGGCGGCCAGTGGAGCACTCTTCACCTGCAGAACGAGCCGCCTGGTCGCGGCACTCAGGAGGGGCACAGATGAGTAATGGCGGCACAGGTCCCGCTTTTGCTGGAAAGCCAGAACGAGGGAAAGGTGACTGGTCTGTGTAGAGATGCCACAGCTGGCAAGTGGAAGGCCCAAGAGAGAGGGTGGGATGGCACATGCTCATGTTCAAGTCTAAAGTGTGCCTTCCCTGAGGTCTCCTCGCCCGAGGAACAAGGTCTTTCTCAAGGAAAGGGCAGAGGTGAGAACATTGGTCAGGCATCAAGAGCCCCCTTCCACTCGGGCTCTGCCAGTAACAAGGTGTGGGTAACATGGCGCAGTCGGTGTTGACGAGGAGAGAGCATCGAGGCGCAAGCACATACGGCACCCCCTTACTTTACAAAAGGGAGGAGTTTCGTTCTGCTGCACATTCCTAAGAACTGTTCAAGGTCATGCAGCCAGCAAGTGACAGCCCAGTGCATGACCCTGGATTCCAGGTGGTTCTGCTGCCTACACTGCCTCAGTTTCCCCATCCGTACAAAAAAGCAGGAGATGGCATGACCTCCAACTTCCTTTCTCCTTCTGTGTGGCTGTTTCCTTTTATTGGGAGGGAAGAAGAGAGGAGGTGAGGGTCCCGGGCTACAATGCGAGTAGCTTAGCAGCTGCTAAGAAACTGGCAGGCAGAGAGTAGGAGGACAGGGGCCTGGAAGGAAGGCCATGTGGTTGGGGCTACAGCCTAGTATTAAGAATTAGTATTAACCTACTAGTAAACCAAAATTCACTTCTCCCTTTCTTTCTTTCTTTCTTTCCTTTTGCTGAGGAAGATTAGGCCTGAGCTAACATCCGTGCCAATCTTCCTCCACATTATATGTGGGTCACTGCCACAGCATGGCTGACAAGCAGTGTGTAGGTTGGCACCCAGGATCCAAACCTGCCAACCAGGGCTACTGAAGCAGAGCGTGCCAAACTTAACCACTACACCACAAGGCCAGCCCCAAAACTCACTTTTTAAATTGTGTTTTGCCAAAGGGAGGAAGAAATAACAGCTGTTCATACTCAATGGCGAACAGCTAACAGTATACCCAATAGCGAAAAGCTGAAAGTTTTTCCTCTAAGATCAGGAACAAGAAAAGGATGCCCACTCTCACCACTTTTATTCAACATAGTACTGGAAGTCCTAGCCAGAGCAATTAGGCAAGAATAGGAAATAAAAGACATCCAAATTGGAAAAGAAGTAAAATTATCACTATTTGTGGATGACATGATATTACACATAGAAAACCCTAAGTACTCTACCAAAAAACTATTAAGAATTAATAAACGAATTCAGTAAAGTTGCAGGATATAAAATCAATAGACAGAAATCTGTTTCATTTCATACGCTAATAACAAACTATCAGAGAAATTAAGAAAAAAATTCCATTTACAATTGTATCAAAAAGAATAAAATACTTAGAAATAAATTTAACCAAGGAAGTGAAAGACCTGTATACTTGAAACTATAAGGCAATGATGAAAGAAACTGAAGACACAAATAAATGGGAAGATTTCTGTGTTCATAGATTGAAAGAATTAATATTGTCAAAATGTCCATCTACAAATTCAACGCAATCCCTATCAAAATTCCAATGGCATTTTTCCCAGAAATAGAACAAACAATCCAAAAATTGGCATGAAACCACAAAGGATCCCCACAGCCAAAGCAATCTTGAGAAAGAACAAGGTTGGAGGCATTGTGCTCCTTGATTTCAAACTATATTAGAAAGCTACAGTGATCAGAACAGTATGGTACTGGTACAAACACAGACATACAGATCAATGGAACAGAATAGAGAGCTCAGAAATCAACCCATGAATATAAGGTCAATTAATTTATGACAAAAGAACCAAGACTATATTATGGGGAAAGGGCAGTCTCTTGAATAAATGGCATTGGGGAAACAGGACAGCCATATGCAAAAGAATAAAACAACCTCTATCTTACTCCACATACACAAAAATAAACTCAAAATGGATTAAAGACTTGAATGTAGGACCTGAAACCATAAAACTCCTGGAAGAAAACATAGACGGTAAGCTCTATGACATGACTTTTTTAGATCTGACACCAAAAGTATAGGCAACAAAAGCAAAATAAACAAGAAAAGCAAAAATAAACAAGTGGGACTACATCAAACTAAAAAGTTTTTATACAGCAAAGGAAATCATCAAGAAAATTAAAAGGCAACCTTCCAAACGGGAGAGAATATTTGCAAACCATATATTTGATAAGGGATTAATATACAAAATATATAAAAAACTCATACAACTCGATAGCAAAAAAGCAAACAATCC
Organism: Equus quagga; assembly: GCF_021613505.1. Classification (NCBI taxonomy): domain Eukaryota; kingdom Metazoa; phylum Chordata; class Mammalia; order Perissodactyla; family Equidae; genus Equus; species Equus quagga. Next base: position 389,567 of record NC_060274.1, read on the forward strand.
AATTAAAAAATGGGCAGAACATCTGAACAGACATTTTTCCAAAGAAGACATACAAATGGCCAACAGGTACATGAAAAGGTGTTCAACATCACTAACCAACAGGGAAATGCAAATCAAAACCACACTCAGATATCATCTCACACCTGTCAGAATGGCTATTATCAAAAAGACAAGAAATAACAAGTGTTGGCAAGGGTGTGGAGAAAAGGGAACCCTTGCACACTGTTGGTGGGAATGTAAACTGGTACAGCCACTATGGAAACCAGAATGGAGGTGACTCAAAAAATTAAAAATAGAAATACCATATGATTCAGCAATTCCACTTCAAGGTATATATCTGAAGAAAATGAAATCACTATCTCAGAGATATCTGTGCCCCCATGTTCACTGCAGCATTATTAACAATAGCCAAGACATGGAAACAACCTAAGAGTTCATTAACGGACGAATGGATCAAGAAAATGCAGAAAAAGAAAATAGATATATATATTATTTAGCCATAAAAAAGAATGAAATCTTGCCACTTGCAACAACATGGATGGACCTAGAGGGCATTATGCTAAAAGAAATAAGTCAGACAGAAAGACAAATACCAAATGATCTCACTCATATGTAGAATCTACAAAAAAACCCCAGAAACTGAGCTCACACACAGAGAACAGATTGGTGGTTGCCAGGGACGGGTGATGGGGGTGGGCCAAATGGGTAAAGGAGGTCAAAAGGTACAAACTTCTAGTTATAAAATAAATGAGTCATGAGGATATAATGTACAGCATGGGGACTACAGTTAATAATACTGTATTGCATATTTGAAAATTGCTAAGAAAGTAAATCTTAAAAGTTAGCACAAGAAAAAAAATTCTCTAACTATGCATGATGAATATTAACTAGACTTATTGTAGTGATCATTTTGCAAAATATACAAATAAAGTCATGCACCAAACAGTGACATTTTGGTCAACAATGGACTGCATGTATGATGGTGGTCCCATAAGATTAGTACCATACAGCCTAAGTGTGTAGTAGGCTGTACCATCTGGGTTTAAGTATAAGCTATCATGCTCACACAGTGACAACAGTGCCTAACAAAGTGTGTCTCAGAACGTATCCCAGTCATTAAGGGACACATGGGTGTATCCAATAATTACGCTGTACATCTGAAACTAATATAAAGTTGTATATCAATTATATCCCAATAAAAAAACAGAATTATTATTAACCTACTAACAACTCAAAATTCACTTTTTAAAATTGTGTTTTGCCAAAGGGAGGAAAAAAAATCCACTTTTAAAAATAACTTCTTTGCAAATAATGTAATAAAACTGCTGATACAAAAGAAAAAGTCTGGGACTGTTCGTTTAACTGGACTGCTATGAGAATTAGTTTATGAATTAAACCCAGTATGTAAGAGTTCTGAGGTTACATTAAAATATTGCTTTATTAGCTTTTTCCACTGAATAGAACAGTACAGAAGATGGACCTCCTGGATGAAGTGCACTGTCTCCACTATCAAACATCTTTACTGAAAACCTGGTAAGCAAGCAGCTGGGAACGAACACCTGGGAGGTATGACGTGACCACCTTCCAAGAGCAGGTGCTGTGGCCTGGGAGACAAGGCCCAGGGACAAAACAGGACAGGATGCATACGAGCCAAAATTACTAATGCCAGGAAAAGGCATTATATTTTCCCAAAGTTTAGTAAGGTTTATAAAGGATCAAACTTCCCTTCAAATTATTAGAATACTGAGACAGTATCAAAAATGACAAGGCCCTCAAAACTGGAATGAGGCTGTGCTTGCTAGCATTTGACCCAGCTGCTCAAGGAGCGCTGGAGTGTGGGATGCTGTTCACAACTTTAACTAGCCTGCCAGGACTCTAGGCTCAGCTGTTTGAGGGAGGAAGCCACACCACTGTATCATGAGACAACTTGACTAAACATGCCTTCTTGATCTTTTCTGTGAAATACCCACCAAAATTAAAAAAAAAAAAAAAAAGCTGGCAAGAGCACTGACCCTTTGGTCAGGATGAGGTGTCTTCCGAACTGTGACAATCAATCAGTCATGCCAGTACCTGTAAGTCTACAAGCTGCATAGTTGATTTTCCTTGGAGACACAAGGCCTGAGCAATGAAAGCATGCAGATCCTCCAGGCACAGAGTGTCCACCTGAAAGTGAAAAAGAGAGCCCAGCATTAGTTCTGGGGAAAATCTGGACAAATATATCTTAACACTAAGCACAGGCGCCCACACACGGTGTGTCTAGACCTCAGGCAGCAGCCGGGCAGCAGAGAAGAGCAAGCAGAAGTGAGTATGCCTGATCTCCCTACCCCCATCCACAGTCCTGGTGTAAAGCTCTCCACAATGCCCAGGGAAGCTGGACAGGGAGCCTGGATACTCTCTAGCAATGCAGAAAGCCCCAGTGCGCCTGGGAGGAATCAGGAGCTACGACCAGGTCTCAGTCCTAGGGAGATACAGGTGATCATTTTTTGGCACAAATGTCCAGAGCTGGCAATTCAAGGGTTCCCAGACAGAGAGCACCCACAGCTGGCCTGAGCTGGACTGGTTAGGGCTGGGATAAACATTTACCCTCACCAGCCCAGATGAAACTTTTGTCCTTGGATCCAGTTTAAAGGAAACCAGCATCCCCAAAATGAGTCCCCTCCAATCCTTTGTGGAATCAAAATGTCTAACCAAGATGTGAGAGAGAAACAAGGAGAGACAGCAACATGGAGAAAGCAACAGATGGGGAATAGCTGGGTCTGAAGCAAACTGTGGAAATGAGGAGAGGACCTGAGAGCACAGAAGACAGAGCCAGGCTGATGCCATCAACAGCAGACTGCTCTACTGCACCACCTCGCACAGGATGACAAGGCGGCAACTTTTGTAGCCCAGCCACCAAATTCTGCTAGCCAGATAAAAGCACCACAGTATCCACTTGTAAAACAGTTCCACCATCACCCTAAGAATACGAAAACTTCCTTTTGTAGGGGAACGCATCTGTGGCAAGTAAAGGCTTGAGGGGAAAAAATAAGAAAACAACAACACACCCATGGGGAACAATTTTGATTATTCCTGGGTGATAAAAAACAGCTAACATGGGTGCTCCCAAGAAAAATGATGCCACCAAAAGTCTGAAAGACTGTTCATGGGGGACTCCTGCTTCCCCTAACTGTGACCTGCCCAGTTTCTCTTGGAGGAAGATGGTGTCTAGGCTCTCAGCTGGCATGTACTTCTGCACTGTCACCTGCACCCGCCATGAGACACTGAGTGATGCTAAGACCTACTGACATTCTCACTGACCCCAGAGCTGTCCTACTCCATTTTTATTACAAAGCAGTTGTTGACTTTGTATGAATGACAGTTATAATTATTTCAGGGAAAAACAAAAAATCTACAAATGTGTAGTGCTTTTGACCAAGAAAAAAGATCCCAATCGTACAAGTAAGACCAAGAAGAGAATACACTCTTTGTAAACCCATAACCCCATCTCTCTCCATCTAGACTTGAGTTTGCTGGCACGTAATTCTACTTCTTGCCATTAGCAACTCTTAAAGAAGCTGATTTTAAATATCAACCTATGAGAAAAGAATAACTATTTCATATGTCATATTTTTTCACAGTTAACCAATTTTATACTCTGCCACCACCTTTGTGGTTAACAATCTAAAATATATCAGAGGGTGTCTGATTCTTAGTGATACCAAGTTTTTAGAATTTCACATATTGGATATTATTATTATAAAGTATTTGCTCTATTATACATTATAAAACACATGTATACTTTCTATGGTGTAAACTTACCCTTGCAGAGAATTTTCTCAGGTAAGCCTTTAATAAAAATTTTGTTGTTGTTAACTTGCAGGTTGGACTAACTGAGAGCATTTAGATTTTCTATAAGTTTTGTACACTGAAAAGTACGTAATTTTAAGCCATACTGTACATCCAAACATCTAATTTAGGCTTAACCATATAGAAGTATAACATTTTTGTAAATTTATCTTTTTAGCCTTATTAATCCTGAGAGAACAATTATCCCTATGAACAATAATACAGTACCTTCTTAATCTATGGGATACCACTGAGGTGTTGCTTTGTTGTTTTCCAGTTTTAGAAAGTTCCAATTTAAATGTGTGCTTTAAGTCAAACCAACATCGAGCCTATCTCATCCTGACTTAAAGTCAAGAGATTTTTATTTAAAAGGCAATTAGTAGAAAGAAGGTGAGAGCGGAAATTGTCCCCCTGATGCTTGCTCTGCTTCAGGTTCATATAAACATATGAGATGTAAAGCTACTATTCTGCCATTTGGGTTTTTTTCTGCTGGAAGTGGTTTTTCATAACCGAGCAGAGCTATATTGAGTAACTACAAATGGGCTCAACAACCCATCTCTCCTGCTGGAAAGAATAATTCAAAATGTACGTCCTAGGAGTGCTAACACACGGCATTACTATCCATATAGACACATACAACATTGAGAAGAAAACACACTTATTGTTAAGGATGAGAAAACTCAGCTAGTGGTTATCTTCCACTTCCCAATTCCCACCATGGCTCATTTCAGCCACAGCCACCTGTGGGTTAATAAACAACGGACAGAAAATATTAACTGGTAATATATGCATGAATATATAACAATATCAAAAGAAGTATCTTTTTACACTTAAATATTAAATAATCCTGCTGTCCTCTATTAATTTATACTTGCTAAGTCTCGCGCAAAGAAACATTCTACTCAAAATAATAATGCAAAAACTGAAGTTTATACTGATGCATGTGAAACCAATAATGAAGCAGTAACATCTCTGAGTTACTTACTCAGTCCACGTTTTCACAAACTGCAAATGCAGATCTAGCTATAGAGTGGCAGGGCCAAGAGGACATTTAGAAAGGAGAAGTCAGTATAAGGTCCCCTCGAAATGTAAGTCTACAATAAGAGTAAGTTTCTTAAAGACAATAATTTGTAAAGTGAATTCGTGTTTGAAAAACAAAATTACAAAGCTTCCTAATCCAGGCAAATGAAAATTTGATGGTCATGCCAAAGCAGACCCAAGAGACATCACATTCGGAGATCAGTAGAGAAGACAAGGTGGCTTGAAGGGCCAAGAGTTTTGAGAAAGTCTAAATGAGTTGAAGAAATAGATGATTGTGAAGGACTTGTTATGACCACAGTGAGACAAAAATCATTTTAACATAATGCAGCTGGCGAAGGGCAGTGGGGAGAAGGGCTGGGGTGGAGGGACCTAGGCCCTTCTTCTTCTGAGGTGTCCAGCATCACCATGGATGGGGAACACTATTTAAAGGCCAATCTTTTCACTGGCCTTTATAATCTTCACATACAAACTAAGTGTAAAACTAACGAAAAAGAAATTTTCCACCCTGTTGAGGGATACTGATTAGGACCTCGTACTGCACTCCTGGGACGCGGCCCACGACTCCTGAGTTAGTAAGTGAGGAGAACACTAATGCTGAGGATACTGGGGATCATCCTCCAGACACGTCAATGGGCACCTCTCAAACGCTTCTCAGGTTTTCTGTAACATGACTGCCCCATAATCCCAGGAAGTAGCTACTCCCTTGTTCTCAGATTGGAACATGAGGCTAAGTGCTCAATAAACATTTGTTAGATGAATGAATGAATGTGACTCAGGAAAATTGAAGTCATTTGCCCAGGAGTGGAGAGCTCCTAAGGGAAAGCTGGAACTCCAGCCAGGTCAGCTAGACTGTGGAGCCAGACCTTCTCCCCACTACACAAAACCCCAGGAACAGTAATAAGCACCCAAGCAGTGACGCGAGCACAAGGGAGCTACTCCACAGCTCAAAAAGCTTGGAAAGCATAGACAAAGTGAAAGCAGGTTCCTTCACCTGAGAGGTTTCCCAAGCCTCTATCACAGTCATGCGCATTATAAACCTCTAAGTCTGAGAGTAAACAGGGCTTCTTGATCGTATGCCAATACAGAACCCTTGTTTTGGTTTTAGCGCATTTCATAGGACTAGTGTTCACGGAGCAGACACTGGATGGAGATGATGCAGGGGACTGGCCTATGGCTACATCCCAGGGCACTGCACCCCACAAGAGAGGAGGGCCAAGAGTGAGGAGCGACTGCAGTGATCAGAACACAGAGCCAAGGTCACCTGCACAAAGAGGTAGATCAAGAGGCAGCACAGCGCTTTGAAAGGGTTCTCCACCGCCTGCAGCTCTTCTCTTGAGGAGGAAAGGTCGAAACAGGCCAGGAGTGTGTCCAAGCGCCGGGCTTGTATTTCTGGCTCTTGGTTCAGCCACAAGAGTTTCAAACTAGGCGTTCCCCCTATTTAAAAAAAGTCCATTTACCATTATTCTTTGCACTAGCAAGTCATAACATGCTTCTTGTAGAACTATAATAAAAGAATAGAGGACACTAACCTCTTCCCTTCCTGACATCCTTGGGCTTTAAAGCTTAAAGGAACTAGAACGTAAACATAATCAGAGCTTCCAGTATACTTTAAACACAGACTCAAGTAGTTGCAACAGAGATCATATTACCCAAAAAACCTAAAATATTTACTATATGAAAACTATCTGAAAAAACCTGAAATATTTACTTATCTTCACAGAAAAAGTTTCCCAGCCCCTGATCTAAGGTAAATGAAGAATATTCCATTATCACAGTTATTTCAAATATACTAAGGTAGCTGAAAAGCATTTTTTCTGACTATAAAAGTTATGTAATGGAACAAATTTAGAAAAATAGAAAAGCATAAAGATAAAATAAAAATAATCTACAACCCTACCTTCCAGACATAAGCACATTCTAGAATGCAAGCTCTAGCCCTTTCTTCAATGTGCATAAAATACTCATGAGCACAGCTGGGAGGCCAAGTGCCCAGTAGAGTGCACTGACACGGACAGTGCACAGAGTTTACGTGGTGTTTGCCTCATTTGCTTACATATAAGAGTTTAATACAAAAAAATTCAGCTTCACGAGATCTACTTAAAACCAATCATAGTGGCAGTGATAAATGCGAAACTTCCTGAGCAAGCGAATAGTGACAGCGCTTGTGCCTGTTATTCATTCCCAGTAGGGACAAAACTGGATGGAATGGGCTTAGCTACGCAGGTAAGATACTTCCCAGTCTGTGGCTAATAAAAGATAGGAGGGGGGCTGGCCCCGTGGCCGAGTGGTTAAGTTCGCGCGCTCCGCTGCAGGCGGCCCAGTGTTTCGTTGGTTTGAATCCTGGGCGCGGACATGCCACTGCTCATCAGACCACGCTGAGGCAGCGTCCCACATGCCACAACTAGACGGACCCACAACGAAGAATATACAACTATGTACCGGGGGCTTTGGGGAGAAAAAGGAAAAAAATAAAATCTTTAAAAAAAAAGATAGGAGGGTAAGAAAAATAAAACCAGCCAACCAGTGTACCAGCCTTTTTCTCACCCATGTTGTCACAAATGTTTCTGTGAAGGTTGAGAATTCACATATTCTGATGCCTGCAATTCCAGGTGTGCTGCTAGGTCCTGAGAAGCCCCATAGGACAGATGGACAGTCACTCTTTTGGTAGAGCTTGCAGGCAAAGGCTGCCATGCAAACACACTGCAATATAAGACCATGAAGATCTCCCCAGAGGAATACTGAAGGTCAAAGAGTAATAAGTGAATCAGGGCAGGGGCACAGAAGGAGTTTCCATGGAAGAGATGACCAGGAACCTTTGGGTTGGCCTTTGCTCCATGAAGATTATTTCTTCTGGGACTAAAAGGAGGCAGCAATGGGCATCCGACAGAACCCTCCCTCCTACCCATCAATCCAACATCCCACCAATCATGCACTGGACATCTACTTCCAAGGAACCACCAGATGCCGGCCATTACGGCAGGTGATGGAGACATGAGGGGGAATGAGAAAGCCTCAGTGTCTGCCCGCAGAGAGTGCACAATCCAGTGGAGCACACATGCATCCCCAAGTGTGAGACTCTGACAGCATGCAGTGCAGTAGACGAACTGTGAAGAGAGGGAGCATCACAGAAGGAAGAGCGATATGAAGAGCTAGTGGGAATTAATTACAATGAGGAAGGAAAGAGCAAGTTCCAGGGAAGGGAGACACAGCGGCTAAGGTCTCTATCCCAAGAATGATGGGAAGGAACGGAAGCGTTAGCCTCAGAGTACACCGTGATGAGATGTGTGCTCTGAGAGATGACTCAGGCTACAGTGGGGATGGAAGAAGTCATGAACTAAGAGGTGGTTAGGGGACACAGTAGGCAGAGGGCAGAGGAAGACTCCAGGGTGATGGCTTCTTGACTGCAATAGAAAAGGACAGGGTCTCAGAGTGTAGCTTCCACAGCAGGGCCGTGCAGGACTCGCAGCGCATCCAGAATTGTAGGTACCAGGGAACCCATCTGGATGGAGGGGATGATTTATTCAGGTCTCAGGATCTGGAGGCTATGACACGTAAGGAACAAAAAAGCTGGTAAGCAACTTACAGACTGATGGGTTTTATTTTACATCCCCTGTATCTTTTATCAGATCAGCGGCCTTAGCATCATCTGGGAACTTGTCAGAAATGCAAATTCTTAGGTCCCATACAAGACCTACTGGACCAGAAATTCCAGGGGTGGCGCAGCATCTGTTGTGTCATGCCCTCCAGATGATTCTGATGCAGGCAAAGACAGAAGGCCACTCCACATTCCTCAACAAAAAGCTAAGAAATCACTCACACAGACAAAAAGAGAATAACTTACCAATAATAAAGAAATCGGTCCTTGAGAAAGTCCAATGATACATAATAGATTATAGAAAACCACACATTTGAAAAACCACGCCCTCATCAATCTCTTTAATATCAGAGAATTTTAATCTAAATTCAACCAGTAACTTATTTAACCAAGAAATAAGGATTGAATGCCCATCTGTACATTGTCGGCGATCTCTACAGCTTCCTCCAGAAGGTGAGGATCTTTATTTTTAATACAAGATAGCATGTTCTGAGGTTATTGTCTTTTACGCCACAAGCGGCACATCCCTCAAGCACATGGAGAGGCTCTGGTGACTCTGCAGGAAGGCCTGAGTCAGATGCTTGTTGGTTCGTTTCCTAAGTGCAGTAAAGTGTGGGCTCCTCCCATCCACCCAGAGACTGCTCAGCTGACCCGTGACCAGGGAGAGCATGAATTTCTTTGAAGGACCATTAGATTAGTTCTCTTCTACGGGTAAACTTGCTCTAAGCAAACTGGTTTTTAACTCTGGTGTGACAACCTGAGGGCTGAGCCTACCAAACACAAAGGAAATTGTTAGCAATTTCAGTTTAGAAGAAACATATTTTGATCAGAACTCGAAGGCAGATCAGCTCAGAGGAGAGCAGCTAAAACTATCTGCTGTGGAAGAGAGCTCCTCTCTCCCTGCCACACACACGCACACACTCACCTAGGTCGTGGGCACAGACAGACTCTGCCAGAAAAGATCAAGGGTGGCCCTCACATTTCACCCAAGCTCCAGGGGCAGCTGAGATGTTTCAAAGAACAATTCAGAGACCTAAACAAGCAATCTGGTCTCTAGGTCACCAACTAGCATCTCATCTAAAACTCATCAGTTTCAAAAACCTAATTTCCTGACTTGGTAAAAGTTTTTGTATTAATAGATGGACAGAAAAGCCTAGGAGCTTTTCAAGAGGGACTGAGCCCCAGAGGGCAGAGCAGAGGGCGGGGAAGAAGGTCGTTTCTATGAATGACAACTCTGAAGACTGTCTTGAGGACCCAATCTCTGGGTGGAGGGTTGCTGGACACACCTCATTAGTAACAAAGCAATGGCCTGTTTGTGTTTTTACAGCTATAAACACAAGTGAATGAATAAAGATACCCCTAGATTCTAAGCCATGCCACTTCTACGTGCTTTTTATACAGAAGTAAGTATTTTAATAGCTAGGTTTTAGAATTATCTTATGATTATCTTCCTTGCATATTCCTAGGGTGAGAAAAACCATAAAACTACCTGGCTTGTGTCTACTCTCAGGAGATGAGAAGTGAAACATCTGGAAATTAACTTGAATATATCTTATGTCTTAAATTTACTTGTGAAGGTTTTAACCCATAAGTTCAATTTAAATGAATATTTATTTAGCATTCTCTGCTTGGCAGAGAATTCCCGGCCAAGAGAAAGCAAAATTTAAAGCCCTGACTATTCACACGCAAACTGAATCTTTACTCTGGCTGGATGGATTTCAAGAGCCTATTTATAATAGGCAAAAAAATTCCTTCAGATATAAATGGAGTAGAATGCACTGCCATCTCAAAATATTAAACTCTACACTTAGATGGAGGAGTCATCTAACTTCATGCAAAATGGAAGTTATACTGCTTCTATCTAATGCATTCAAAATACAGTGAATGTGGCTATAAAAAGCAGTCAGTGTAAAATTCAACCATTAGCTTGTGACTCACATGTATTTGTAACACATTTATTTGCAAAGCTTCAAATTATTTTTATAAATAGAAGAAAAACCACTATTGAGGTTTTAAATCCATTTATCTTGATCCCTGACATCAGACGGGCTGGTCGAGAGGCTGGCATCCATGTGAGCATCTCCTCACCAAGTGCATGTTCATGCACTTGTACCAGCCAGAGGAACCTCTAAGATTTGATAAGACCTTCTTGACCTGTATACATCAAGTGTCAACATGAAAATCTTCAAAAGTGTATATAAGAGGAGATGAACAAAGAAAACTTCACTACAATTGTTTAACCAATGATGGAATGAGTCAAATATAGTGCCTTCATGAAATGTATCACTTGACCTCATTTCATTTTGTAAAATAGTCTTCTAAGATGATCTGCAAGAGTTTGGTGAGTCAAATGTCCTTATAGAGCCAAGAAATAGTAAGTTTACTTACTGATTCTTGAACAACACTTTAAAACAATCATTCTATATAGACAAATTACCAATTAGATGTGTGCAATTAACTTTTCTAGATTTCTAAAATAAGGATATGCTTATAATGATGAAAAAATGACACTGAAAAGAGAAAAAAAATCACCTATACTTTGTCTAAAGAAGAATCTCCAGTTCTGAAGATAAAAAAGCAATTTCAAATGCTTGCCTGTTGTTTGGTCCAAGACTCACTTCACAAAACGCAGAACATCTGTACATGAGGAAGAATGAGAGTGGACTTGTGCCCTGGGAATGAACACACACACGGACAACTTGAGGGACATTTAAGAGTTGTGTCTGGGGAAAGGAAGCTAAACTTCAAGGTACACCCTACTTGTGTTATCAGAAACATCATCTTTCATGACATATTTTAAGATAAATGACATGTAATATAGATAATATATATGAATGTGTGTGTGTGTATATATATATATATATAGGAATATATATGTGTGTGTATGTATATATATATATATATATATATCCGAATGTGTATATACATCCTAGACATACACACACACAAAGACGGGAACACAGATGGGAATATATGCATTTAAATGAGATTCCTGAATAAAATATATCAGTAATAAAATTTATTTTTCTACTCCCTGGCGGGTCATTTTAATTCTTTCCCTTTCCTAATTTTTAGGTAATTTCTATAATTTTTCTGCTCCCCTTCTATCTCCTTTCCACTTTATTGAAAAAGATCTGTGATTTCTTTTTTATTTCTACCATTTAAAAACAACATGAGCATTAACTTATTGTGCTAACAGAGGAAAAAGTCTTTTTTAAAAAAAGAATACTCTGAGGGACTGGTCCCATGGCCTAGTGGTTAAGTTCGATTCGCTCCACTTTGGCAGCCCAGGTTCAGTTCCTGGGTGCGGACCTACACTTCTCATTGGCAGCCATGCTGAGGCAGCAACTCACATACAAAATAAGAGGCCTAGCATGGAAGTTAGCTCAGGGCAAATCTTCCTCAAGCAAAAAGAGGAAGATGGGCAACAGATATTAGCTCAGGGTGAATCTTTCTCAGCCAAAAAAACAAACAAACAAAAAGAGCACTCTGGCCACTATATTGGGGACTGAAAATGCAGCATTTATGAGATCAAGCTAATTAAAACTATCTCAGGAGAACAAGGAACATCAGATATGGTGTCCCAAGGTAATGCTCAACTCTGTGACAACCCTGCTGCTGGTCTGACTTGGGAGCAACTGCTCTAGTCACGGAAAAGATCATGTGGCACCTATGTATAAGGTAGGTTTCCTGACACAGTAGAAAGAGAGGATCAATCAGCAGGATTCCACTGTCTTTAATCATACACTGTTTGATCAATGGAAAATGCTGTGACAGGAATGTGGATGGTCCATCTTTCATTTTAATCTAAAAACCACTTGGTATTTTTCCTCATGGATATAGAAAGGCATTAAATATTAAAGTTTTGTCATTTTTGTATCATTATGAACATAAGCACAAACAAAGAGAGTCATTTGTCTAAACCACCTGCAACAACAGTTAAAGTCACGTTTCCAGGTCTCTGGCAATGTCCTGAACATGTCCTTTAGACAAGGCCCTCTGTGCAGGAAATGAGCTTCCCAAGTTCCCTCTAGAAGCAGAATCCTGACATGCAGTCTGTGCAGGCCATGAGTACAAGCTTTGCAATTCCAGTAGTGCCAGGGAGAATGGTTTCATAAGCCCCAGAAGTAGTCTCTCTGATAACTACATGACTTCTAGAGTTTATTAAAACATTATATGAAGTGGCCTTTAAAATTAACTCATAATATAACAATGAATAGCCAAATATTCTCCTTAAATCATGCCATGAAGAGAACTATAATAATCCACTTCCACATTACTTTTGGAAAGATACTATAAGATGAAAATTACACAAACAACAAAACATTTCTGGAAAATTATTTTGGCTATTTTTAAAAAATACTTCTTGCTGTAAAAACAAATGCCAATTCATCTGAATTTGTTTTTGCAATAAGTACCTTTTTAGGTTTGAGTGTATCACTGACTGAGAGAATAAGGAAATTCTGTAATAACTTTCCTCAATTTTTCTCCCAATACAATTCCAATTGAAAAACATTTTGCAGTGCTCAAATCCTTATTTGGTAAATTACAGGCTTGTGTGATGGAAAATAATAGTGACATGAGAGAATTTAACAGATACAAAAATGGAACATCAAAATTTTAGAAAAATATTTGCTCTCTGAAACAATGAGAAGGGCCACTAAGAATAAACACTAAACCCACCCTCCTCTTCCTAACTGTCTGTATGGAGACACTGTCCCCTACAGTCATGAATTCCCAACCTTTTCCAGATGTTAAGAACTCATAGGAAGAAAGGATTTCCTTCAGCTGATTCTAGGTGAACCCTGTTTTTCCTTCCCTCCCATTACATGTTTGAAGATACCCGTCACGAGGAGAAAACTGACTCTTCCAGTTAAAATAATTGTCCTTTCTCTCTCCTTTCCAGTTCATCAAAATACACTTTCAGTGGTGAGAAGAGCTGATTCAAGCAGAGTAGGGAGAACCCAATCCTGCTACTTCACTGGATGTCTACTGAGCAACAACTAGGCGTCAGGCCCTGGGGATGGGCAGTAATGGGCCTGGACCCACAACCATGCTCCTCCGCCTGATTCTCTCTCTCCCCCTGGCGTGGACCTTGAGTTAGGAGCTGAGGGAGTGAGGTAGAGCAAGCAACACACAGGCTGGCCAGGGCAAATTTGTGTAATGCCCTTTCCTCTGCTGTTTTAGAATTTTACTAGATAGATACATTCCTCTTAGGCCCAGGGTTGAAATGAAAATTAGTCTATGTGCAGTTCTGGAAAAATGTTTCCACAACAAATCCATTATTAGATGTGTATCATCTGTGAACAAGCAAGTGATTTATTTACATCAAGGCTGTCTGTACCTGCAAGATTCATCGGCAGAGGCCTGACGAGGTCTGGGTGCTTCAGCGGGTTCCCAGAGTACACAAACCACTCCTTGACAGTGGGGCAGGAGCTAGAATCATCTGAGAAAAGAAAGCTGCGTCAGGAGATGCGTGTGAGTACGAACACTTGTCACCAGACTCAGAGAGCAACAGACCACCTCTGCCTGGCTAATCCAAGTGGTGAGCACAGTCCATGCTCATGTCCAAGGTCACTGAGAGGGGCCTCAGGCATCCAACAGAGGGCCCCCACTCTCCCATCTGAGGGATCTTTCAACAAGAACAGCCTCTGGGGTGGGGGAATGGCTGGCTCAGGAAATCAAGGCAGAGTTTACCACCTGGATGGTGCCTACAATGTCCTTCTCGCTTCCCTCCCCCCTCACACTGTTCCAGAAAACAGGGAAAACTGTGGGAATATGATCATCCTTTCTGATCTAAATTCAGTATTTTATGCAACTATCAAAACTATTATGTCAGACAATTCAAAATCTGTTAGAAATAATCTAGAACAAAGGCATTTTTGCATGTGGGTGGACTGTTAATTGCTATAAAGAGTTCAGCTTGACTTCCATTCTGCCACCTTCCTCAGCAAAGCCACGGGGAAAGAAGGCTTTCCCACTCCATCTGTGTTCTCACTTAGCCTGTCTCTTTCCAGCAGGGGAACTCCCTGCTCCCACGCCTGCTTCCCTCTAGCTGCCGCAGGGCCTGTCCTCCCTCAGGGCCCTCCCTGTCAGAAAAACTCTCTCCGCAACAAGCCTATCCCTTTTCTCCACTCTGGCACTGGCCGCTGGATCAGGCTCCTGACCATTTCTCATCTTCAGTCTCCTCCCCATCCTCACCATTCCCCCTGTAAACAGAGGTTTTTTGGTTTTTGCGTTTGTTGAAGTGAAAGTTTCACCAGGTTGCTCTCCCTCACTAAGATCCCCCAATAGCTGCTTAAGGTGCCAGAATAAAAGGACAGATGACCAATTCTAACCAGATGCTGCTGGCCTGGGTGGACCAGGGAGCCCCTGGCTCTCACTCCCACATCAGGCCTCCCTGCTGGAGTACTTCAGGGCCCTCATACTCCCACACCTCATCTTACCTCCGCATTTGGACATGGTGTTCCTTGGGCTGGACTCTCTTCTTCCCCACCCAAGCCTCCTCTCTGAAGCCCACCTCCCTCGATGGGCACTCGGTTAACTCCTACTTTTCCTTTATACTAGGGGATCAAACCCTTCTCCTAAGCACGCGCTTTGTCCCACCACAGGTTATTGGCTAGACTACAGCAGATGCTACTTCCTTACCCTAGCTAGCCACCCCAACCGTGGCCTCCTGACAGCAAGAACTGTGTCTTCTTCATACAGAGTCCTTCTCATAAAATCTTCTACATATAACTACGACAGTTCTCCCTGGGAACAAAATTGTGAAACTGTCTATACTTCCAACCTCGCTCCCTAAAAACTCTGACAAGATTATGTGAACACACAAACTCTCAAAAGTGCCTCCTCCTCTCACATGATCTGGAGGGTCTGTAGGCATGTGTGGGGGTGGCACTGGCAGGGGAAAGAGAATGAGGAGAAGCAATGTCAGTTTTAATGCCTCAAATACTCTGATTTTCCAGTTTGGTAACAACTCTCCAGGCTTCTTTAAAAATATACTTGTCCTTAGGATTCTGTACTATTTTTATACTGCTGGTTTAATCTATAATTGCATGTGGCCTTAGTCCTTAAAAAAATAGAAAAACTTCCCAAACACTCTTTTTGTGTACATTTTTGGGAAAAAAAATCACCTTTTAGGTCACTGTCTAGGACTTTAATGAGTTGATGGCCTACAGGCACTTTGCAAAGGTGCCACACTAACTGGACAGTGAGTATCACACACAGGGCTGACCACCCCATCACAAAACTGTCAGCCCTCTCCAACTTCCATGGGGGACTCCCAGAGTGTCTGCTGGGTGAGAATGCAGAGAGACCAACCAGGAAAAAGGACAACGTGCACAGGTTTCCTCCAACACTGTTAACCAGGGAGATGTAAAGAGGAGACAGAATAGATTCTTTACTTTGCATCTTTCTGAGTTTCTCCTATTTCCTAAAGTTTATAAGGTTTCATAGCGGTTTAAGCTAAGAATAACATTAGGGAGACTGAAAAACAGAGACAGAGTTGGAATCAGAGGTAAGAATGGGTATGAAGCCAGGGATGGGCTAGAAACTGAGTGACTTCAGGTTTCTCCCCCTTGGGGCCACAAGGCCATTGAGCCATCTAAATATCATATATTCAACTATATAAAACACAACCAAGCACTCCATAAAGAAGCACCCTCCAACATAATCAGATGAACTGTAGTATCCAATAGATCAGTATCCAAACTGTACCCATAATTAGGGACTTTGAAGTATCAACATATCAATTCAGTGCCTTGCCTTCTGACTCGGACATCTAGTGTCTACAGCTGTGCAAGTTTAAGAGCTTGGCTCTGGTGCTTAGAGTCCACAGCCGTGGAGTTAAAGGCACCTTTGATTCTAAATCTCACTTTAAATGAGTGGCTCCCACCTGCCAATCAGACTGGCTTGGAGACAGCTGCTCACCTAGTGGGATTTGAGAGACCTCAAATTCCCTCCCGTGTCTGAAATTCAACCATTAGAGTTACCCCTTTCTAAAGAAGGCCTTGCTAAATCCAGATACTCCTGAAGAGGTCGTATTTTACACACACACTCAACAAACATGTATCGATCACCTAATTCACAGAAGAAATCCCGAGGGGCAGCAAAATGCTCCCTGAACAGTCAGTCCCTGCTAGCTCAGCTTACAGCCCCATGGTGAGGAGGGACATCAGACAAATAAGCACTTAAACATGCAGGTGTAAACTGTGATAAGCTGAAGAACGAAAACACAAGGTGCTTTCAGAGAGGAGCTTACTACTTTTGATGAGGGAATAGGGGAGGAATTCGAAGGAGTTCGTTTTGAAGGGCTTGAGGGATACATAGAATTGATCAGAGAAGAATGGCCTGAGCCAGAAAAATAAATTCTGTATTTGTCAACATAGATATCGTTTTTAAAGCAATGCAAGTGAATGAGACAGCTTGGGTGTAAAAGGGCCTCCAACACATGGAGGTCAGCAGAGAGCACAGAGGGAAGGGAGGAAGGTGGGTCACCAATACCAGGGGTTCAGGGAGGAGCTGGATGGGCAGAGCTGCAGTAGAGAGAACAGAGAGAGGCTGTGGACTCATCCAGGGCCTCAGGACAGGGGCCTCAATGGAGAGAGGAAGGAAGGAGGGAAACTTTCCCATAAGAGCTGAGAATGAGGTGGTGAGATATTCCCATAACGTAGGGAAAACAAACCAGGAATTAAAAGATGAAGAAACACAGATCAACCCAGGAAGTTGAACATCCATCTCTTAGCAGTTCAAATAAAAGAAAACAGAGATAACAGAGGGGAGAAAAATTTTCAAACATAAAAGATAGAGAATATAAAAAAACTTTCCAAGAGAAAAAAAGTGACCATAAGAGGAACAAGAATCATGTTAGCACTCAACTTCATCAGCACCTAGAATACTACACAAGGGCCGGGGTACAGCCAAGATGGGGAAGAGCTGATGACCGGAGGACACGAGGGGATGGCTGAGATGGGCCAGAGCTGATGACCAGAGGACACGAGGGGATGGCCAAGACGGGGCAGAGCTGATGACCAGAGGACCGTGAGGGATGGCTGAGATGGGGCAGAGCTGATGACCAGAGGATAGTGGCATGATAACCAAGATATGGCGGTGCTGCTGACCAGTCGTCTCACCAACAGCTCCAGATCTGGGCAAACTTTTGAGGGCACTGCATTTTTGTGTTGGACAGTCATCATTCCAATATGCTACCTAGAGACACTCTGTAGACTACAGCCTAGGGACAGAGAGCCCTAGCTAGGTGAGAAAGTCTCTGTGACAAGGAGACAGTCTGCAGATCAAGGCTGTCACAACAGCTAGGACTACAGGGCGGCATACTTGAGAGTTGGTGAGGTGCAGAAAGGGGCCCCAGAAATCTGCACTGGAGTGCCCTTGAGCTCCTAGTTGAGGACTGAGCTCTGTGTGTCCAGCGCAAAACTCAGTGAGGCCAGACAAGACAACTACTGGGTTCCCTGCTGACCAACTACTAGAGCCTGCATGGGACTCCAGACATTGAGTCCCAACAGCCAAGGTGCAGAGACCTCATTAAATACCTGGCACTCAGGTGACAGCCCAGGAAGGCTGAGCCTCAGGAGTGGGGCCACTCTAGGTCTAGGGTGAGATTTCTATAGCCTCACTCTAATAAAGTGGAAGGCAGGCCCTGAAACAGAAGTCAATACCCTTCACAGACCCAAAATCTTCCAGCATAAAATCAAAAACTACTGGACATGAGAATAAGTAGGAACACATGGACCCATTATGAGGAGAAAAGTCAATAAACAGACACAGACCCAGAAATGAGAAGGATGATGGAATTAGTAAACAAAGACTTGAAAACAGCTAATGTGAATAATTTTAAGGATTTAAAGGAAAACATGAAGACAAGAAAGAAATGGAAGATTGAAAAAAATATCTAAAAAACACAGTATCTGAAATGACAGATGGGTTAATAGTAGATTAGATGTTCCCAAAGAAAGGCTTGGTAAACTTGAAAACAGAGCAACAGGAAATACCCAAATTGACGCAGAGAGAAAAAAGCCTTCAAAACTAGTCTTGGTGCCTGAGGGACACTAGGAGGTGTAACCATACATGTAACTGGAGGCCCAGAGTGAGAGATGAAAGTAATGAAGACAGAAAACAATATTTGGTGGAATAATGCTCAATTTTTTTTCAAATTTGAAAGGAAACATAGATACGAGCAGCTCAAGAATCCTCAGTGGAATAAAGGCAGAGTAAACCACTCCACAGCTCACCTTAAACAAATTGCTAAAAACCAGTGATCGGGTGAAAAATCTTAAAGAAGCCAGAGGGAAAAACACTTACTACATGTGAGGAACAACAAGAAGAAGGACCATTGTCATCTCATGAGAAACAACACAAGCCAGACAACCTAACGACATTTTTAAAGTGCTGAACAAAAATACCTAAAATTCTACATCCAGCAAAATTATGTTCTGAAATAAAGATATTTTCAGGAAAAAAAAACTCAGGAAATTAAAATGAGCACAACAAGAAATGTGGAAGAAAGTTCTTGTGTTGAAGAAACACAATACTAAAGGAAACTTGTATCTACAGAGAAGAATAAAGAGTACCAGAAACGGTGTACTGAAACATTTTTTCTCATTTATTAATTACTTTAATAAAAGACAACTGACTGTTTACAGTAAGGGCTGGAAAATAACGGCCCATGGGTGAAATCTGGCTCGTTTTTATACAGTCTGAAAGCTAATAACACTTTTCATATTACTTAAATGACTAGAAAATTATCTAAAGAAGAACATTCTGTGACACAGGAATATTATATAAAATTCAGATTTTGTGACACGGGAAAACTAGATAAAGCTTTCTTGGCACACAGCCACACTCCTTCACTGACACTGTCTATGTCCACTTTTGCACTACAGTAGCAGAGCTGAGAATTTGTGACAGAGACTGCGGGGCCCACAAAGACTAAAATATTTATCATCACGCAGCCCTTCACAGAAAAAGTTTGCCACCCCTGATTTAAAGTAAAAATAAGAATCATGTATTATGGGTTTAAAATATATGCATAATCTCAAAAGATGACGTCCTATGTGTTGCCATTTACAAAACACTCTCAAAATGACCAAAGTGTAGACATAGGGTACAGACTAGTGGTCACAGCAGGGGACAGAGACAGAGGGCAGGGCACAAAGAGGCAGGATGAGGGAGTTTCTTTGTGGTAACTGACCAGTTCTGTATCGTAACATGTAGCGATGGACCAGTTCTATATTGCGACATGAGGCAATGGATCAGTTCTGTATAGTGACATGGGGTAAAACTTTATAGAACTATACGTACACATGAATGAATGGGAAAAAAAATGGAAAGAATGAATAAAGTCTGTAGTCTACTTAAAAGTATTGTACCAACGTCAATTTCCTGGCTTTGATACTATACTTGATTATACAAAATGTCATCTTCAGGGGAAGCTGGGTGAAGGGTACATGGAACTCGAAATACTATTTCTGCAACTTCTCTGAGTGTATAATTACTTCAAAGTAAAAAGTTTAAAAAATATACAGAAGACATAAAGCAACAATAGCAAAAATGATGGGGAGAATGAAAGTATACTGTTGTGAGGTTTTCACATTACACATAAAGTGGTATAATACTATTTGAAAGCAAATTGTGATAAGTTAAAGATGTATATTATAAACAGTAAAGCAACCATGAAAAAAATCAGGTAAATCTAATAATCCAAGAGCATATTTGAGTAATTTTTCCTATTATTGTGGTTATCTAATAAAGTCATCTATATGGCTGTAAATAATTTGCACTAAGAAAGTACGAAATTTAAATTAGTGAAGTTTATATATTTTAACCTCATTTAACAAAATATTCTAAAAACAATTCCAGGCAAATATTATTCTTTAATGTAAAGTTTTCTCATGATGAAGATAACTTTTTTTAATCATTAGAGTCAATGTGTAATCATTCATGCTAAGAATGAATATGGGCAGAGAGCCACATAAGAAAAAGAATAGAAAAAAATTATTTAAACAATATCTGGTCCCAAAGTTTATTACGCAGTTCTTCTGTTTCCGTTTTTAAATCAGTTTAAACATCTTTCTCATGTCTTCCTTAGGTCACATAAGTGTTTGAACTCTCACAGCACAGACGGGAGAAAGCAGTACATACTGGGTAGTGTAAGGAATCTAATAATAACTGGATTCAAAGAACTCTGCCACTCCTCCCCACCAAAAGAAAAGAAAAATTAGGACATTTTAATCTGATGATTCTATCACCACCTTTAGATTACATAAAGTTTACTTTCTGGAATAATATTAATAATAATATTGATATGTCTGGAAATAATGGAGTTTAGGTAAAAGGGCCACAGACATCCTCTCACCAGGATCTTACTGCTTCTGTCTCTTGTCCTGATGATAGTGTGCTGGACCCCATTCCTCATCACAGCACTCTCAAATCAGACCATGACATTCCAGTCGGCCTGTTTAGGGTGGGCAAGGCCTTATACAAGAGGAACCTAAATGCATTAAACATCTTTAGTCTCTACCAAGAAGTGCTCTTTTACACTCCCAACTCCCCCTACACTTATCCCTAATAGAGGGTTATAGAGCCTGGTCAATTTTAGACTTGGTGTTAAAGGTTCTCCCAAGTTTACTGCTCTGGCCATTGGCAGTCCTCTCCCTATACCGTTGTTGCTATTGTGCAATGGAAATATAGATGGGGAAAAACATAAACTTAATTACAAAAACTCTAAAGGAAAATTTTGCTTATATTTTAGAATACGATATACTAGATTTTATAAAATTATTTTATGAAAATCACATTTTGAGGGAGAGTAAGCAGACATTGTCTTCTAATAATAAACATACCCTATGCTCCTATAGGAGAAAAGGGTTTTCACATTTTTTAAAATGCATAAATCCTTTTAAGGCATAAAAATATGACATTTTATAGAAACAATGCACTCTTCTTTTAATGAATACTGATCAACTGCTTGCTAATTAGATATAGATGTCCCAGGGCATTTACCCTTAATTTTGCACAGATGTAAGTGGTATTCTCAGCTATAGATTTTACAGAGAAACAAAACCCTATTTAATTGTATCCATGTCCTGAAAGAATGCATTCTGCTTCATCTGGGCAGTTTCTCAGGATTCAACTCCAAACAGCACCATTACTAAGAGACCAACCAACTCACCTCTGCCGTCCCCGAGTAAGAGAGCGTAGACGCGCTGCCGCACAGGGCGGTAAACGAAGGCCTGGCTGGGCAGAGCCTGGTCTAGCGCATCCTCCAGAGTGTTGCTGCACTCAATCTCCCCACTGCTCATGATGTTGTACACCAGGTAGCTCTCTCCCTGGACGTGCTGTGCTTGAGCAACCTGTTCAAAATTTAAATATAAGACAACTGATTCTCCACAAAAACAAAACAGTAACCTTCAAAGAGAAAAAGTTAACACCTTATTATCACATCTCAGTGTTTTTAAGGCACTCAGAAATGGAATAATTGTCACTCAAGCTCAAGATGTCAAGCTGGCACTTGTGTTCCTCTCCTTTGGGTTTCCAGGCTCAAAAGTTTCTATTACTCCCCCTCCTCCTCCAATCTCCAACCATCTACTGGACTTACCATACTTACTTCTGCAGTATCTCGTCATTTTGTGCATCTGATGGTGAGTATTGTTATAAAAGGCTCTAACTGACCTCCTAGCCCCAGTTTCTTCCCTCTCCAACCCATCCTTCACTCCACCGACATCCTGTCTTCTTGGACTCAGAGGTCCAATCGTTACCCATCTGAACGGGTAAGGATTCACCCTAACACTCAATGCCCCACTAGAAGGTCGCAAGCTCCTTTTTCTGTACACACCATTTCACCCTCACAGAAACGGCTATCATCCATTCACAACGGAACACCTTCACTATTCCTTAAGAATATTCTCCTCCCTCCACTTGTGCTCCATGACATGCATCTCTTCTAGTCTTTCCCAACCTCCCAGTTCACAAGCCTCTTTCCCTTTAAGGTTCACCTAAAGTGTCACCCTCTTCATAAACTCTTTCCCCTCCTCTCCCATCCAGAACTCATCTGCCCCTTGTTTTATGGGGCTCACCTTACATTGACCCTACAGCAGTGGTTAAAATACATACATGTTTGAATTTGGGTTACCTATTTGATAGGACTGGAAGATTCCATTGCAAAATTTTTTAAAGAAAAATGGGAGGGGAACTTAAGAAACTTCTAACTGATTTCAAAGACACAATTAAGTTCAATAAATGGGAGACTCACTATGTGAACCACACATAATCCACCCTTTAACAAGAGGGCCCTCCCTTCTGCCTGTGGGCAGGGCCCCTCGGGCCTCTCCTGGCCCTCTTTCCCATCCAGGGCACTTCCACTGCTAGGCTTCCTGAAAAAGCAATTACAGCCCCAGCCTGCCTTCTTCGCCTGTCACCTGACCTCCACTTGTGTGACAACTCTCTAAGGTCACCAGAACCTCCTAATTGTGAAGTCTAACTGCCTCCTGATCTAGTCCCACTCCACCTACACAGCACGGACACGCCTGGCCATTTTTTTCTCATTCTTGAAACTTGCCTCCTCGGGCTTTTATCAAGATTATCCTGTCATTCACCTCTGCTCTCAGTGCATCATTTCTTAAGGCTCCATCCCACATAATCTTCCACTTGGAGGTTTCCATCACCATGTACAGTAGGATGACTTCCAGTTGAGGCCCATCTATCCACCCTCCCTGTAAAACTTCTCCTCCTCCTGCCTTAGCTCATGGCTACAGCTACACCTGGAGCACAGGAGAGACTCTGCTTCCACAGCAAGACTTACTTTTCATTAGTTCCACTTCTGAAACACTTCTTGAATTTGTTTCTTCCTCTCTGTTTCACTGCCATTTTCCTCAATTCTAGCTCTTTTGTTTTTTACCTGCGTTTCTGCAAGAGCCACTTTAGTTCATTCTCTGCAGTGTAACCGATGTTTCAAAAAACAAATATCTGATCACACAACACCTCTGCTTAAAGATATCTAATACTTCCTCAATGAGTATAAAAATTACGTCCTAAATTTCTTCCTAATACACGTGCTGCCCTGTGTGGTCTGCCCCAATCTGTGGGCACTCCCCTTGCAGAGAACTGCAGGAGAGAGCCAGGATCCCCTAATACAGTAAAGGCCAAGGGTGGGTCCGTCCGTGGAGTGAATGCAAGCCAGGGTTCATGAAGAAGAGCCTGAGGCCAGAGAGGACATGTGAAAGGCCATAAACAGGAGATGAGAGTAAGAGACAGGAACTGGCAGGGGCCAGGTCAAACCACAAATGAGCAGAGAGGGCCCAGAAGGAAGGCTGCTGTGCGTGCTGGCCACTGACTATGTCTTGGTCAGCAGGAGGACTGGGCTGGCTGGGAAGCTGACGCCCTGCATGCCTCAGTTTTGACCTGTGGTTCCCTCTGCCTACTGCACCTTTCCCTACCTTGCCCTTCAGGCACACTGCTAGAGAGCCTCCAAGTTCTACAAGAGGCGCCACCTCTGAAGCCATATGTAAGACTAGGTACAGGATAGCTTCCTTGTAAATTCTTCCACTCTCGAGCTTCTAGACTACTGACTACGACCATCCTGCTTCATCAAGTGCCAACGAACTTCTAGACCAGCAGGGAAGTTGGCTGTGATCT
This sequence comes from Equus quagga, assembly GCF_021613505.1. NCBI lineage: Eukaryota > Metazoa > Chordata > Mammalia > Perissodactyla > Equidae > Equus > Equus quagga. Next base: position 413,676 of record NC_060274.1, read on the forward strand.
TGTAAAGAGTCAAACTTGCAGTCAAGGCATGGGTCCTAACCCAGGTGTGCCAAGTACTAGTTGTAACTGCAAACAATGTCACTTAACCTTGTCATAACTGTGTCCTCTTGTGAGAAGGGAGACAAGTGCATCTAGCAACAGAGCTGTGTGATGTGAGGAACATCCTTTGATAATTTCCACCACTCCATAAAGATGTACTACTGGAGAATGACCTCTGCATGGTCTACATTAAACTAGTGCTACTACGTCCAACCTGCATAAGAAAACTGAATAAGCAAAGTCAAGATTTAGTTCTTCTCTGTCCATTCTCTACACTCCTTTCCATTTCCCAACTCTGAGCAGTGAGGTGATCAGATGACTTCTGATTCCTTATTAACACTGACCATCCTCCTGTGCTTCACTACCTGCTGCTTATGGACACTTCTACCTGGAGATCTAATGCTACTCTTTCTCCAATTCCCAACCCACACTCTTCTTCCTCTATGAAGCACTTAACAATGCTTCCAGGGAGAATAATTTTCTTAACTCGTTAATACTTTTTCACCTATAACTCTCTTAAAGCATGTATCACATTCTACCTTTTACTGTAACTTTCTATGTTAATAAATTAACTTGTCTGCTACAATGTATGTAACAGAGAAAGAGGAAGTAACTCTTCAAGATAGGAGAATCCATGTAGTTGTACAGGAGGGAGAGAAGAGGTTATGAAGGAGAGAACCTAAAAAGACACAAGAGAAAAGGAATATTTCACTCAAGATTTAATGAGCAGCTGCTACAAAACAGACGGTAAGCTAGGCACAAGGGGTTCGGCAGAGAGAAAAACACACAAGATCCTGCCCTCACAGGCCTGCCACAGTCTAGCAAGAAAGACATGACTCAAACGTGAAATTCCAGTGGGGCATGTACAATGTCAGGTACACACAGTGGGCTTTTCTGAGTGTGTGACTACCCAGTTGTGACAGAAAAGACTAGTAGGTATTGACTAGCACAAGCGGCAGGATGCTTCCTAGGAAGGAGAAGAACACATGGTCTATATTATGAGCTTCGTCTCAGGCAAACCTGAGATGAGGGGCTGACAAAGCTGGAGACGCAGGTAGTACCTAGCTGACAGCATGCTGCGGCCTTGTTAAGGGTATTGTTACCACTCTAAGAGTTATGAAATTCAAGTACAGGGCTTCATTTCAGCATGCTGCACGACCAATAGTTTGGAAGGGGCAAAAGTATGTTCAGGAGGAGCTCTTAGAAATTACTGCAGGATCCAGACAAGAGACAGCTTGGACTAGGGTGGTAAGAGTCAGAGGACAGCTCAAAGAAACAAGACTTGGGAGAAACTGGTTATGAAAAAAGGAGAGAGAATTCCTAGATTTGTAATCTGTGTAACTAGATGAGATGGTGACACTCACAAGGCCAGGAACAATAAAAGGTTTGTGGGTCTTGAACTTGTTAAGATGCTTCTGGGAGATTCATGTGGCATTATCTGTAACACAGGGGAATGCCTATCTCACAAGGCCATGGGGAAGATTAAAGAGGTAACATATGTAATGCCTAGCACAGAAGCCCACACATCACAAGTGGTTAATCAACAGTGGCCCTCCATCAAAACCCTCAAGGGTTCTACAGTGCTGTCAGATTTAAGTCCAAATTCCCAGTGTGGCATTTAATTATCTTCACAATCTGGCTACAGTCTATCTTTTCCAATTTATTCTCCCTACTTCTCACCTCAAGCCCCATGCTCCAGCCTACTGTTCTACCACTGTGCCCCAAGGTGATAGATCCAAACTTGACACCTTTAGTCCTCCCACAACCTCCAAGTTTTTGCCTAGTCAAAGCAAATTCCCCATTAAGGTCTGGCTCCAATTCTACCTGTTCCGGGAACTTCTCTCTGTACCTTAACACACAATGATCTCTCTCCTTCAAATTCCTAGAGTTCTCATCTGTAATAGTCATGTAACAATATCAAATATAGTATATCATGTGATTTTTCCCATGTATTATGTCATACTTCCTAACTAAACTCCTAGGGTCCTGTTCTGTGTCCCTCACAGTGCCTTAACCACTGCAGGTAGTCAATAAATATTCAATAACAAGTCCATCAGTAGATACATTTTCAATCATCACACATTAGATTTGGGAGGGCACATCTACATACCTTTAAGATTTCAGGGTCTGAAACCATGGTTACTTGTTGCTTGATTTCAGGCTCCACATTCATGGGGTCTTCTTGTTTAATTCCAGGGTTTGTACACATAGGTGATTCTAGCTTAAATTCAGGGTCTGTACCTATAGGTAATTTTTGCTTGATTTCAGGGTGTGTACACATGGGAACTTCTTGCTTCAATTCAGGGTCAGCACACATGGGAACTTCATGCTTGGATTCAGGGTGTGTATATATGGGAGTTCCTTTCTTGGATTCAGGGTCTGTACACATGGGAACTTCTTGCTTGGATTCAGGGTCAGTACACACAGGAACTTCTTGCTTGGATTCAGGATCTGTACACATGGGAACTCCTTGCTTGGATTCAGGGTGTGTACACATGGAAACTTCTTGCTTGTATTCAGGGTCTGTACACATGAGAACTTCTTGCTTGGATTCTGGGTCTGTACACCTGGATACTACCTGCTTGTCCAAAGTTATTACATCTTTGGGTTTTTGGAAAAACCATGGAGATTTCTGTCCTGGCAAAAGATATGATGCCACACCTTTATAAAAAAGAGCTTTGTTTGGTCCCAAAGGTAACATCTCTTCTAGCTTTTTCTCACCTTGATGCAAGTGAAGAACTTTAGATATGTGGTCTGCTACAGCTAAGATAATGTTGCCTTTTTTGTCAAAGTTCTCTTTTGCAGAGGTATAGGAAGACAAGCACTTGTACCGAAAGCTTTCAAACATGCCTTCTGGGATTATGTCATTGCCAAGTAGGCAGGCCAGAAGAGGAAGGTCTGCCAGCTTGAGATTTAGACTCTCACAGAGCTTCTCTCTACAGAGCATGATAGTATTGAGACTCTCCAGGCAGAGTTCACTAATTGAAAAGTAGGGAGAGGTATCATAAATTAAGTAGTCCGTGTCTTCTCCAAGAATCCCAAGACAGTTATTCTGGAGACCATAGGAAGCCACCTCATAGTCGGCCTCCCGTAACGAACACAGAGTTTCTTGACCTAGGGTCTTCAAAGCAAATCGCGTAAATATGGCCAGCCCTGAGGGGATGAAGAACATGTTTCTGCCGGGCTGCTCCTTGTGTGATTTGATGTAATGGAAAATCCTGGATATCTCCCTATTGTTCTTGAGTCTTCGTTTCACCCATTCATCTCTTTTATGCTGCTCCACCATGCCATCAAAGAAGAATATCAACTTGATGCCAACCGTTGTAAAAGTTGTAACAAATTCTCGCAAAGCAGAAAAGTATTCTCGCCATTGGCCGCCACAGATCCAAGATTCGGGGGTATACCAGTATCTGAGACAACACATGGCATCGACCACAATGGTAGGAGTACATCCAGGATGCTTGCTTCGGTGGTTCTCTGCCAGTTCTTTGAAATTTACTACCGTACATATATGTGGGCAGGTACTTCCCACAAATCCCTGCAAACCTCTCACACCCATAACTGAACTCCTGGAAAAGATGTGGAAAGGAAAATAAATGAGTAATTAAGGCATTATCACTAGATATATGGCATTTTTCAAAGCAAACACAATATTTAATATTCACTCTTTATTTCTAGAGAAACTTTGGTCACCAACATGATATGTAACATGATATACTGGTTGGGAATCTAAAGAGTTTTCAATGAAAACACACAAGGAACTTTACCTAAGTATAAGTTACTTCAGTTGGACTTTTACAAGGACAACAAAGTATAGCAATTTTTTAAGATTTTCACTAAGACTATTACACAAGAGATTTCTCAACCAAATTTAAAAACAAATTAAGCTCTCAAAGGAGTAATATTTCCCACCTAAGAACTCAAATAGAAGTTGATTTTGAAAACCTAAAACATAAATTGAACCATGCAACATGGATGTTTCTCAAAATAATTTTGCTGAGTGCAAGAAGCCAAACCAAAAATAAATACACACTGTATGATTCCATTGATATAAAATTCTAGTTCATGGAGAGTCGAGCTGATCTGTAGTGACTGAGAGCAGATTAATGGTTGTCTAGGGTTGGGGCAGGTGGGAGGGATTTACAAAGGGGAAACTTTTGGGGTGATGGATATGTTCACCACCTTGATTGTGGTGATGGTTTCACAGGTGAACACATGCTAAACCTCGTCAAATTCTACACTGTAGGTGTGTGCAGTTTACTGCATGTATGTCAAGTACACCTCAGAAAAGATGCTAGAAAACTACATAAATATTCACTATGCCAAGTGTTTATAACATTTGTGATGGTGACTGACTGACTTTGAATGGAAAACTGCCCATGCCAAAATGTAAAAACATGTAAAGTAGTAAAAGAGTTAGCATTCAAAATTTGGGGGAAAAAATCCAAGCAGAATACTTTACATAATAAGTAAGAAGTACTTATATATAATAAAAGATGTAATGTAAGACGTTCTTCAGACAGGTAACATGCATCAATGGTCAGAAAAAATTCTCCATGATAACATCTTTTATCTCAAAGGACTACTCTTTTCACTTTGGTTTTCTTTAAGAGTCATCAGGACTTTGTGTCCTTTGACAAAACAAAACAAAAAACCCTTATTATGCAAAAAAGCGACACAAGAATAAACGATGTCTCTCCTAGAACTGGACCGAGGGCAGTGGCCGCCAGCTGCCGAAGCATCAGTGCGCTCACTTCTCACCAGCAGGCAGTGGACAACTCCACACACACAATCTAGTCTTTAAAACAACCCTGATAGGTAAAATCATAAGTTCTGTTTCACAAAGAAACTGTAAATAAATTAGTAGGCTGAAAAAAGGCACCCTCAAAGAGAATTTCCTGACTGCTAATGGATACTGGCCTCTAACAGGAGAATCTGCAGTTATCTGTTTAACAGCCATTACTATGAAAATATATAAAAACCGAGCGGACACAAATAGCACACATTTATGTTGAAATTTAGAGAAGCATTGCTCATTAAGTTATTAAATATAATGGAATATACAAATCTATATTACCCCAACCACTGTAGAGCCGACACTAGTATAGAGTTTATCTTGGGAACTTTATGATCATCTCCACTCTATGGTGGTTCTACAGTCTGGACCTCTGAGTGGGATCCTATGCCTACTAAGTTACCTCGTATTTCTGAAGGAGGTGGGTTTTCTTATGACATTCCAACACAGTAGGTAGGCACAGGCTTGGGAAGGGGGTGTAAGACACAGAAGAGTGGTGGGAATAGAGAGAACACAATGCTCAGACTTCACAGACTCTAGGCCATTATTCTGTGCTGAGGTTTAAGTCAGCAGGCTTGTAAGGTTTGCTGAGGACGAGCGGACCAAAGGTACATCTTACAAATGTGGAGTGTGATTCAGTTTCTATATTGTGAGAAGAGACTCCACTTCTTTCACCAGGCTCCATGCTGGGTGCTGAGGATCCCCTCCCACCAAGCTCACCAGCAGCCACTGGGAGTCCCAGTTAGTCACAGGATTGCTTAAGACGCACACGAAGCCAATACACACACAGAGATAAAGCTGGGAGAGTGAGCAAAATAGAACCCGCTGTCACTCCCTGCTCCCACACAGACGTGGGCCCCCATTTGTGCAGCAGCTCCGCCACATTTAGGTTGGCTGCCTTCCCTCACCAATAAAAAGGGATTTTTGTTTCAAGCATTTTTCTACTAAAACTGCAAGTGACAACACTGAGTTTCTCAAAACACTCTCCTCTTTATTTTGCAAGAAGTCGGGCTCAGCCTCTGCTTTGATTTTATTCAAATGTTTTTCCTCCTTTCTCACCCCAGTAGCAAAATGCTCACTATTTTAATTAAACGTGCACTGACTTTTCCTGTTTTTCACACTGCCAATTTCTCACATTTTGAATCACAAATTACCTCAGGAATGCTACGCTACAGTGTGCTGTTTTATGGCATTTACAAAGAAAAATCTGGATAGGCAGAATCTGGGACTTGCGACATCAGAAGATGCCTTCCGGTATTCAGCATATCTCAGGGCGTTGAACACGACGCACACCAGCCACCCATCGATGCCGTTAGCACGGTGTGAGATGAATGCTTAGGAAGGTAAAGTCTACGGATATTACCTTTTTAAATACCTTTTTTCTGGTTTCTTTAAGTCTTTTATTGCTAAGAGCATATACTAGGGTTTTTCATTCTCTAAAAGTAGTTTTCAGGATGATTGCAAAATATAGATACATAATTTCATTTATTCAACCTGTAAATTATACAGGAAATTTTCATAATTGTTTAGTAAGAAAACAGAAGTTATGTCTCATTAGGTAGGAGTCTTATTGCCCAAAATACAGTCTGGGAATCACTTCCATTCCTGCGGGCCTCCTCAGGGCAGATGACATCACTTGCTGTCATATCTCTAGCACACAGCCAGTGTCTGGCACATGAGGGGCCCAGTAAGTATTTGTGAATGAATGAATAAATAAGGCATCAAAGCACAGGTGTATAAAAAATCAGGAATCAACAAGTTTATAGACTCCAGTTGTGGGCAAAGAGTACAAAGTGGAGTCACTGCTCTCAAGTAGCTGACAAGCTGGTTTGGGAAACAAAACATCATACAGGACATTTTACGGAGGAGCAGCCAGCAGCTACACAAGTACAGCAGGACAGTATTACGCTGGAAGTGGCCTCACTCCTACCAATGGTTTCATCCTCCTCTTACAGCTAGACTAGTCCTAACGTACTGGCTTACTAGTAAATGGGGAAGTGGAGAGAAGAGGAAAAAGAAGTCCAGGAGCTCCTTCATTTACAATCTTTCAACTGACAAACACTCAGAGAAATGAAGAGTGGCATGTCTCAACAAAAACATATCAACCCTACCCACCACTGATAGAAGGAGGTCAGAGTACATGTCCAGTCACCTGGGACACAAGGCCAAATGGACTCATCAACAGCCCACAAGGACACTTCCCATGTGAAGAGCAGCATTCCAGAAGGACAACCAGTACCAGCAGTTATGGCCACCTTAAGGCATACCTAGCATCCCAATGGTGTCACAGCATAATTTTCAAAGGCTAAAAGATATCACTCATGAAAATATAAATTAAGGACAAAGCCTGTAAGATGAGAAACTGGTTCAGATGGCATTTGAAGAGCTGGAATTGACTTAAATAAGTTTTTTAAAGTTGGACACAAATCTGGTTAATGTCCTACAGAAAAATAAAACCATAACCTTTGAACTTATCTTTATCAGAAAGAAATAATTTGTATCTTTACAAGAAAAAAATCTATAAATTAACATGTAATATCACAGGGTTTGGGCTCTAACCAAGAGTAAACAGCAGAGTCAGCAAGGTGCATTCTGTTAGAAAATCAAACCATTTTGGGTGGATCCATTAGGCAATGGCCCAGTATGACAGTGACAAAACATGCAGTCCTCTTTTTTCCTTGCTTCATTTCCAAGTTTTAGATAATTTTTCTTTAAATGGTAACAGCTGGCTGGGCCTAGGCCCTCTAAGTGAGGTCCCCTAATGGCTGAGTGTAGTATCTGGAATCCGCTCGCTCTTCTCTCTTCTCCTCCCCACTAACCCTACCTAAAAAGAGAAACTTACAGAGACCTCTTCGACACAGCAGGATAAGAACAGGGACTGAAAATTCCCAAAGATTACAATTTACCCCATGCCAGCACATGGGACAGTGTTTGCCCAATGTTTACTGATTATTTACGAATGCACAATCAGGTAAATAAATGAACCGAGGGTGGTTCCACTTAGGTTAGTCTCAATGCTTCAGAGGACCTCCACAGAGGACTCATTAAACTACTGACAAAGACGCTCTCCTTGGCCAAACTTTAGTCAGGCTCCTCGGCCCTCTTTTCGATTAAGGCTCGACCTTGGGCTTCCACATTGGTCCTTGCCAAGTCCAGTTTGAGCAAGAATCCTGCTGAGTCAGTTTAAAGAAAATCCCCCACCCTTGATATATGATCACCTCAAGATGTGATCCAATTCCTCATCCCTCACCCTTGATTCTCTCACAGACCCCCTCGCTCTGCTCGTTGGCTATAAATATCCAGAAATCTCTCTGTGTTTAGAGTTGAGCTCCATCTCTCTCCCCTGTTGCAACAATCTTGTATAAAGTCTGCCTTACTGTTTTAACAAGTGTCAGAATAATTTTTTTCTTTAATGCTGCCAACTCAAAGAAGCTTATTCAAATGAGAAATGGGAAGCCTGTAGTTATTACGATTACTTTAATACATCCAGGGACAAGTGTGCAGACTCAGGGTGCCCTGGAAGACCCTCCAGAACACAGTGTGGCCGTGACCACTGGTGTCAAGATTCAGAAAACTGGTGCATGGCAATGTAGACACTCAGTGATTGGTAGGTCGACCTCTTTTAGCTGTGTCCTAGGGAGAAGTAACAGAATGCTAGGCAGTATAGTATTGTTGATAAAAGGAAGGCTCTAGAACAAAACTAAACTGATTCAAATTCTAACCTCCTCTTAATAGCAGTGAAACTTCAAGCAAGTTACTTCACTCTATAAGCTTCACTTGTCTGACCTGCAAAATGAGGTTTATAAGACCCACCTCATAAATTGTTGTGATGCAATTTTACATTATAAATTTATTAATAAAACATTTCTCATTCATTACCTAAAGTTTATTAAAATCAGCCCAGCACCAGTCAAAATTGTTAAATTATCTCAAAATTTAAAACATAGCCATTTAAATTTTAGTGAAGTTTTATGATTTTTATAAGCTAGATTATTTTTGAATATCAGAAATGTATTCAATTGTGAGAACTTTTTTGATTAAAAAAATAGCCACATTCTTACCAGAAAATTCAGAGACAGCACAAAGGAAAAAAGCCACAGTCACGCGCCACATAATAACATTTCAGTCAACGACAGACTGCATATCTGACAGTGGTCCCATAAGATTAGGCCCATACAATCTAGGTGCATAGTGGACCATATCATCTAGGTATGTGTAAATACACTCTGTGATGTCCACACAAGGAAGAGATCACCTAACAATGTTTTTCTCAGCATCCCCATCTTCAAGCAACACATGACTGAACTCATAATCTCACCCTCCAAAGACAATGACTACAACAAACAGAGTACATATTCCTAGTCTTTTCTCACTATTCATTCACTTTAAAAATGTGGATCATAATCTACTTTGTGTCTTAATTTATTATGAATATATTCCCCAACCATTGTAAACTTTCTCCTACCGTGTCATTTTTAATGGATGCACAATGTGGATAAAACATAACTTATTTAACTCTACTGTGAACGCTTAAGTTACTTCTAATATTGCATGCCATAAATAGAACATGAATCACATCCACGTACATAAATCTTTGAGCACATCTCTGATCATTTCCTTGGGATAAATCTAAGACGTGAAATGGCTGAGTCACAGTAAAAACACATATTGGTAGTTTTTCTCCAACAAGGTTGTCCATTTGTAGTCATAACTCATCAATACTCAGTTGTCCTCAACAATAGCAGGTAGTTTTATCTGACCAGAAATATGGTTTATTTATCCAGTAATTACTTTTACATCACTCCCTACAGCAAACACTGAGCTATGAACAGGCAGACAGGGTCCTTGCCCTCCAGCAGCCTACACTCCAGTGGGAGAACATCCAACCAGCAACAATCCCTTGGGCATAACTGCAGGACAGAGACAGGGTAGAGAGCATAGGAATATTCAGCAGGAAGACCGAGCCCAGAGCTGGCATCCATCATGGCCGACCTGAGGAAAGGCATCTCAAGTAACACTTGATGAAAGGCAGGAAAGGCAGGCACAGCCAGATGGAGATGGGAGAGCAGGCAGCCAGGAGGCAAGAAGCAAGAGTAACAAGGAATGAAATGTCTGAAAAGTCCATAAAGTGTCATTTTTATTGTTAAATGGATGTTTCTACAGTGCTTAAAATATCTGTTCTATTAAGTAGTTTAACCTGTAATTATTTATACCATAAATGTGTTCCTCAAACATAGAAAATGGAAAAAACCCCAAACCCTCAGTATAGCTAGAACCACTGCTGTAAGGGAAGAAGAGTGAGGAGAGATGAGGCTGCAATAGAGGGCCAGACAGCAAAGAGGCTTGCAAACCATCCACACACATTTACACTTCATCCCAAGGAAAATGTTCAAGGCTCTTAAGCAAGTGCATTTTAGAAACACTGCCCCGCCTACGTGGTGGAGAAGGATGGAGACAGGCAAGACCGCAGATAAATGTGGGGCTTTTGTGGACCCTGGTTGTTGTGGCTACCCAATATCCAAACACCTTCCCTATTTTGGAAGAACCTCAAGACTGGAAGGATGCAGAGTCCTCTTTCCTACTGCAAAAGACAAAGGAGGTAGAGAGACTCTCTTTTGCTCCCCCCACAGATATACAAAGGGCGTGAGACCTAAATCCCCACATTTGTTTGATAAACACTCATCTAGTGTTTATTGTGCTCCGGGCCCTGTGCTAGCAGCTGTGGATGCAGCAACAACGAACAAGACAAAGTCCTTGACTAAGATATGAATCTTCAAGGAAGAGGGCGAAGGCTCAGGGTCTATCAGAAAAGAAAGCCTGGGGGTGTGCACACATATGTCAAAACAGATCAAGTTGCACACTTTAAATATGTGCAGTTCATTCTATAAGCCCCATAGCAGATATCCCCTCTGGTCCCACTGGCACATTATCAGTTTTGTTCAGACTCTATTGTAAAAGGCATGCTCTGCCAGCAAAGGAAGAGCTGGTTGCCTGGCAGCAGCCAGTAGTGTGTGCTCCGTGAAGTCACCTGCCTGAGGTCACAGACAGTAACAATAAAGCTGGGATTTGAACCCAATGCCTCCAAAGCCCATGTTCCCTTCACTAGGCCACACCACACACTATCTAACGCTGCTGCTGCTGCACTTCAGTGTGATCCAATCACTCACTACAGAACTACCCTGTAGGGCATGTCCTTAGCCCAGAGATCTCTCCTTCCTGAGGGCTTTCCCAATCACAGGGGCCCCAACAGAATGCTGGGCCCTTGGCCCACTGCAGCTCTACAGAACCTCTTAAAGGCCAATAAAGCACAGTGTGAAAACCACAGTCACCGAACACACAAGAGGAAAATATGCGTGTACCCATAAAAATGTACACCTCATTTATCCAGAATTCAGCATAAGAATCCAGCATAAATAAAGAAATTCATGGGTTAAAGCTAAAACAATTTATTCATGAGACTTCCTCAGGCTCTGATTTATCACCTATGGACTGTTTTTCTCTTCAGTGCTGACAATTAGCTCCTAAGCCCACAGGTATGGAAAGGGTATTTGAGGCAGGCATACGACAGCGGTAAGAACTGCTGACAGCTAATGCGTGGAAAGCAAGAGGGCAGAAAAACTTTAAAAAGCTGAAAGACATAAAAACTTCAAACAAATAATAGGGGAAACAGCTCAAGCCCTAACACTGTTTAAATCACAACATAAAAAATTATGTTTAAAATGTTCACTTGGGATCATTAGGGAAAGTTTGTATCACATTCAGCACATTCCATTAAGAAAACAAGGAAATAATATATTTTCCAAAGATTTACATTCTAAATGGGAGATTTTGGTGCTTAATGGGCAAAAACCCAAAACTAAATTATCTAGAAAATTCTGTTCAAAAAGAATTACTTTCCTCTTGGAAATGGTTAGGCATTCCTAGTTGACAATGGTTTTATTGTAAATGACTTTACGATAATTTGCATGAATCCATACTGTGTTAATTCTTTGGGCTACAGTACTAATGGGAACAGTATTACACTGCACACTTTTATAGAACCTAGCATATATATGTGCATATGTGCAGCTACATAGATATACCAGTCCATGTTACTATAAATGTTCTACAATAAGAGCTGACTTAAATGGATTCTTTCCTAGTGAATAATACTTGTTTATAAGGAAAAGGATGCTCAGGAGCTGGCTTTTTTGGCCAGCAATGGCCCTGATTTACTGTCTGACTGAAGGCAAATCATTTAATCTCTTTGTACATCACTGATTTCCTTATTTGTAAAAATAAGATAATGATTTACCTCTCAATTTGGCGGATTTTAAACTACAGATCCTTCTCAACTTATGATGAGGTTACGTTCCGATAAACCCATCATAAGTTGAGAATATCAAGTCAAAAATGCATTTAAAACACCTAACCTACTGAACATCATAGCTTAGCCTAGCCTACCTTAAATGTCCTCAGAATGCTTACATTAGCCTATATTTGGGAAATATCATCTAATACAAAGCCTATTTTATAATAAAGTGTTGAATATCTCATGTCATTTATTGAATACTGTACTGAAAATGAGAAACAATGGTTGTATGGGCACAGAATCGTTGTATCCTACCACATATCGCTAGCCTGGGAAAAGATCAAAATTCAAAGTAGTTTCTACTGAATGCGTATCATTTTTGCACCGTCATAAATTTGAAAAATCTTAAATTAAATCATTCTAAGTTGGGGACCGTCGGCACTACTATAAAATTCTTTAGAAATATCTTCTTATATTTAGATAAATAATTTAAACCTTAAGTAACATGTTTTAAAACGCTGAAGATTTCCCCAGTAGAATATCTTACAAAGAAACAGATGTCTAAAAGCAAGTTAAAATAAAAAGTTACTTATACTTGTTCTAAAGCTCTATAAAAACAATTGATAGCATTAGGGTTGAAACTAATTTAAAAAAGAGGATGCAATTAAGCCCTCTGAATGAATTTCCAGTGTACAATCTTACTTTCCATGGAGATAAGAGTTGCTTTTATGATTTCAATTAAACGGACTTTCCTTCTACCATTAACCTTCCCTTGAAGGAGGTGGCAACCCAGCAGCGGAATAAATCAAACATATGCATTGTTGCAAATCGTCTGCCCACTGTGCTGAGCTGTCAGTCTCTGAGATCTCCCTGACACGAGGGCAAACTAAAGCCAGGTTACAGCAGGAATTTGATCAGCTCCATTCATTCATATTTTCTCTCTAAGCTCCAATAACAAGCACACACAAGAAAGAGTAGAAGGTGGAGAGGGGAAAGTCTGAAGGACAGGGGCACAAATACCAAGACAGCAGGATTTGACAAACAGCCAGTTTTGTAGGGATTCGAGTTGTGCAGGGCCTGAAGCTTATACAATGTGGGTCTCTTTTCTTAAAAAAGAATACAAAATTATAAACACAAGACCTCAAAGGTCCTTCTCAGTGCCTTGGAAGGGGCTCGTGACAGTGAGGAACCCTGAAGCATGAATTTCCTTAGCTTTATACAAAATCTGTCCCATAAATGACACCCCAATTCAGGTTAAGGGATGGGGCAGAACCTCAGAACACTGAAAACCACAAGCGACTTCAGACATTGCCTACTGCAGTCTTCTAGATGAGAAAACAGTAGGCCAGAAGTGACTAGACATTTCCATGTGCCTGAAAGATGAGGTGGTTAGAAACCACACAGAGAAAGTGGGAAGTAAGGTGCTCAAGAAATGGTATGTACAGACAGATGAGAAGTGCAGGACCTGACACAGCTACGGTGTTGTCGATGCTTTTCGTGAACACAACTAGGCAGGAAGACAAAGGGAATGGTGGGGTCAGGGGAGAAGCCACCACAGCGGAGCTCAGAGCTGGCAGGTGGCGACCGGGAAATCAAGGCACAGACAGCATGTGAAGGCTGTGGTGGTGCACAGCAGGTCGCTCCTAACAGCAAGGTGCAAACATGGCAGGTCGAAGAGCACGTGTAGATGGGAGGCCACGATCCAGCAATGACACAGAGGAGAGACAAAACAGAATGATGACACCAGACCCAGGGGTACTGAGGAAGGTATCTCAGTACTCAGTATGCAGCCGCAGACCAGATAGCGGAGTACATGTGGGGTGAGTGCTGAGGCAGCTGCTGCTGCAGGATGCTCCCCATTCCCGCTTCCCCCTCCCGGAGCCATCTGCTCACGCTCAGCCAGAAACGTGGACATCGCTGTAAGCGCCACCACCTCACTCCTATCCCATCAGACTGGCCCCAAATGCTCCCCACGACCGAGGCCAGGTCTTCAGGGCTGACCGTCTCTGTCCCGAAAGCCGCACATCTCCACAGGAACTGCAGTCATCGCACCACAGACCCCACCCGCGCAGACCGCCTGCTCACTGCGGCCCGAGCACTTGGCCTCCTGTCCAGATCCCCTCAGGCACCACTTCATGTCTAACGTCCCGAGCACATCAGACGGTCTAAACCCCGCGTCTGGACCTGCCGCTCCCTCCGCAGCACGAATGGCCTCCTGCCGCAACAACTCCCCACTGCCCCTTGCACAGAACTCAGCTCAGACCCCGCTATGGACCTGCCCCTGTGTGGACACCTGCGGCCGGGTCCAACCTGGCTGACGGAGACAGTCAATTGCTCAGCCCCTGCTGTCCTCTGCGGGCGGCAAGCCCCTATTGTCCATCTTTCCCCTGCCCGTGCTGAGACCTCGCACTGCCAGTGTGGCCGCGGACAGGGCCCAGGGGGACAGGGGAGGCGGAGCGGGGGTCAGAGGACACCTCTGCAGGCAGCACTACAGCCATGCCCAAGCCAAGGACAACAGACAGAGGCCTCCCGAGGGAGGGTCGGGTCCCATGACACGGGGAGGGGGCTAGGCACAGCAACGGGGTCGGGGGTCAGGGGCATGAGGGGACAGGAGAGGGCCAGGTGCAGCACCAGGGTCGGGGGTCAAGGGTAGGGTGACAGGAGAGGACCAGGTGCAGCGCTGGGGTTGGGGGTCAGGGGTGTGAGGGGACAGGAGAGGGCCAGGTGAAGCGCTGGGGTCAGGGTCAGGGGCATGAGGGGACAGCAGAGGGACAGGTGCAGCACCGGGGTCAGGGGCATAAGAGAACAGGAGCGGGCCAGGTGCAGCACTGGGGTTGGGGG
>NC_060274.1:429041-540047 GCF_021613505.1 Equus quagga
GGGGTCGGGGGCTGACGTGACATGAGACGGCCAGGTGCAGCTCCAAGGTCAGGGGTCAGAGGACAGAGATGACAGGAGAGGGCCAGGGCGCAGCGCTGGAGTCGGGGGCGTGGGGTGACAGGAGACGGCCAGGGAGCAGCACCCGGGTCGGGGACTGAGGCGACAGCAGAGGGACAGACGCAGCTCCGGGATCGAGGGTCAGGGGCTGAGGTAACAGGAGCGGCGGGGGGCGGCGGCGAGGCTGGCGCCGGGAGCGGGGCGGCGGGCACCCGCGAGGGCACAGAGCCGCTAGCGCCACCCGGCCGCGCAGGCTCCGAGGCCCGTCCCTACCTAGAGATACGCAGCACCGCCGGAGACGCGCAGTCTGCCCTCCGCCCGGTCTGTCCCCGCGCACTTCCGCTTCCGCTCGGACACTTCCGCTCGAGGGACCGCCCCCGCGCGGGGGCGAGGCACGCGCTGCCGGGCCCAGGAGTCTCAGGGGGAGTGAGGTGCGCAGGCGCAGCAGACCAACTGGCCGTGCCGGCGCCGGGGGTGCGAGGTGCGCAGGCGCCGCGCCCGTTGCCACGGAAACCGGGTCACCGGCAGGTGCTGTGCTGCCGGCACGTGGGGTCGTCGGCCGCTGTGTCTGACGCCAGGGTTCTGCGCAAGGACTCGTAGTGGCCAATGCCGGCTGGCTTAGGAGACTGTCAGCTGGTCCAGCCCCGGCTAAGCGAAAGGCTGTTGTTAGCATCCGAACACGCCCATCACCATCTGGAGCATGGCGGGGGGATGGGAATGCAGAGTGGCATGGGCTTACAGCCTGGGACCTTGGGCAAGTTACTGAACCTCTGTCCCCTTGGCTTCTTCCTCTGTGAAGTTGAGGTCATAATGGTCCTTCCCAGACCCAGCTTGGCCCATGGTCAACACTAAGTAAATAGTAGCTAATGCTGTGATGTTGGGGAGGACCATCTGTACTCTTGAGCCCAGGTCTTTTTAACTGGCAGGTTCGCCAGTCTGGAACGGAGTGGAAGAGTTCCGGGCCGAGGGAGAAACAAGGACGGGTGAGGATGCATACTGATTTAGAGGAATGTCAGCGCATGCAACGTCTGCAGGAGGGGCAGAGGCAGACAAAACTGACCAAGTGACCCTGATCATGCAGGGTCTTCGTCTCACGTTAAGCAGTTTGGACTCTGTTTGTAAGCCACTGTCTGGACCTTATTTCTGAAGCAGCTTTAAGATAGGTAAACTTCCCATTCGGGACGTGCTCCCTTGGGCGCGGAGGGAAGGCAGGCTTCAGATCACTTGCAGTTCCCAGGCCTCTAGCTGCAACACCACCCTTTTCTCTATGACCAGGAGAACATTTCGGTAGACAAGTGTGATGACAGAATAACCTTGAAACCAATCTAACTTGCTTTTTAAGTAAATTATTGACAAACAATTATTAATAGTAACAAATTATGTAAGATGCATCTCAAAACCTATCTTTACATACAACATGTATTAGTAGGGCTGTTGTAAGCCCCAGGGAGCTAGAGGCTTCAGTCAGGGCTTCAGTAAAATGATCAAATATCCTTACTTCAGAGTCTTGCAAAGCACTAGACAGATGAAGCACTCCGAAAGCATTACCAAATTGAAGCGACACCATTTGTTTGTATTAAACAACTTAGGAAGGAATCTCTCCATTCAGCATACAAGGTTTTCATCTCCTGTTGATTTTTCTTTCTAAGTAAAATCAACAAGCAGTACTCGGTACCTATTACTGGTTAGGTGCCAAAGGGTGACACGAAGAAGTATGTGAAATGGTCTCGAGTCTGAAGGAATGCACATTGTGGCAAGGAGATAATGTGTGAACTGAGCCTGGAAGGAAGGGTAGAATCTGAGACAGGATTAGAAGAGGAAGGACTTTCAGGCAGAAGGAGAAAACCTGGGAAAGAGATGGAGGTAGAAATTCAGGTGGTGGAGGAAGGAACCAGGGATAGTGGACTTCAGGAGCAAGAGGCTGTCATGGATAACAGTGGAGACACCGGACCGGATTGTGGAGGTGGAGGGAGGCAGGCAACCGAAGCCCCTCTGATTGCCTTCCAGGAATCTTAGCACTTGGCAGTTCTCATCTACTCCACAGAGCTTCCAATAAGCATTCTGCCTCACTCCTGAATACACACAGATGACCAAGGGTCAACAGACATTTGAGGGAGACAGACAGAAAAAAGGGAAAAACAAAGTAGGAAGAAGAAAAGATAAAATCTTTATTATTTGCAGTCTCTGAAGATAGTATTACACCCTTGAAAGAAAATGAGAAAAGTATGTAAAAGAACATTCAGAAAATAAGAAAGAGCTCTTGAAAATTAAAAAAAGAAGTAAATTTAAAAGTTGATAAAAGAGAAGATAAATTTGATGATACTCAGGTAACAGAATACAAAGGAAAAGAGATGGAGAAAGAGAAAACATAAGAAAATTAGCAGATTAATCTAAAAAATTTGACATCTGAGAAATAGGAATTACAGGAAAGAGAATAGAGAAAATAAAAAGGAGGAAATTACTCAATATTTCAATTACTCAATTACTCAAATAATTCAAGAAAACTTCCCAGATCTAAAGACATGTTCTCATATTGAAAGGGCTCACCAAATGTCCAGCACAACAAAGCTAAAAAGATCCACAGCAAGGCACCTCATCACAAAACTTCAGCGATAAAGGAAAGATCTTAAAAAGTTTCCATGAGGAAAAATAGAAAGGTCACATTTAAGGGATTGGAAAGCAAAATGACATGGAAATTCTCAATAGAATCCCTGAGGCTGACATTCAATGGAGCATTAACTTTAAAATTCTGAAGAAAATAATTCTAACATGAAATTCTACTCTGAATCAAAATGTTAATTAAGTGTGAAGGTAGAATAAAGATATTTTCAGATATGCAGCTCAGAAACATTATCTACTCGGGCCGGCCAGGTGGTGTAGTGGTTAAGTTTGTACGCTCCCCTGCTGAGGCCTGGGGTTCACAGGTTAGCATACTAGCAGCAGACATATACACTACCCATCAAGCCATGCTGTGGCAGGCATCCCACATACAAAATAGAGGAAGCTTGCCACAGATGTAGGCTCAGCAACAATCCTCCTCAAGCAAAAAGAGGAAGATTGGCAACAGATGTTAGCTCAGGGCCAATCTTACTCCAAAATAAAACCCCAGCATGTATTATAAAAAATAAATATTATCAACTAAATACTTTATCTCAGAAATCTCCTGGAGGAAATTCTTCTCCAAAATTAAGACGTCAAGAAAGGAATACTTAGGACCCAGATAGCAAGGAATCTAAGTGAAGGGAGAGGAAGGAAGTCCCAGGACAAAAGCTGGAGACTGTCTAGGTTGGAGCAGGAGGCTTCCTGGAGACATATTTCCAGGAAAAAGTGAAACCAATGGAAAACCTATTTGAATATTTTAAAAGGATATCTTTAGAGTTTGGTGACAATGATAAGTAAAAGGTACATAGAAAAGGCAATAAGCAAATAAATTAGGTAATTGTTGAATCCAGTAAAGACAGAAATGTACAGGAAAGAAAATGTAACCATGGTATATGCCTCAAATGTAAATGAGGATTACTTAATTTTAACAGGGTAAATACTGAATAGTAATTTAATCAAGGGATGTAATGACCTTTTGAAAAAGGGGAGGTGATTTTATGTGTTCATAAACATATGTGTGTCTAGGAAATCAAGTGAAGGAGTTAAATCCTCATCTTCTAGAGGAAGTCCTAAACAATATACACAACAGAAAAAGAAAAACATAGCATTAGAAACTCTTTTTTAAGAAATATGAGGGTAAATTCCAAAAGAAATAGCTAAGAGTTAAATCTAGAAAAAGAAATTGGGAGTGGGGATCCGTGGTATGGGCAATTGCTATTTTTTGTTATAAATCTAGAAATACTATTTGAATTTTAAAATCTGTAAGTATATTACTTTGATAAACGGAACAATTTTAAGTTTTAAAAAGTGGTTAAGTAACTAGTACAAGGGGTAGTAAGTGGCACAATTGTTACTCAAACTCAAATCCGTCTAAATTCTAAAGGCTTCAAAATATTTTTTACATCTACAAAACACCACAGTGAAGGCAAGGAAAAGCTAGAGATTTCTTCAGGTCTCTCCTGGGAGATGAAAAGGAAAGTTGTACATAGAAATCAGTGCAAAAGGAGCAAAAACGAATTACCTGTGATCATTCACCCTTTCCCCATCGCCTGCTTCAAGCCACACATAGACACTCTCCTGTGCCCTATTGTGTACATCAGATTGATCAGTTTGGGGACATTCTAAAAACAGGATGAAGGATTTACATAAAAGGGGAAAATAAGGAGGAAAGAAATGAACAAAGAAGAAAAAACTGGAGGTTGAGAGTAGGGAAAAGTTGGGTATTAAGGGAGAGTAACACGTGGAAGAGAAAGACTTCATGTCAACTGTGAGAAAGATAACATGGAGAAGGAAATGAGTTGGGAAATGATAGGATTTGGGACAGGTTTCTCTTGGTAACAAACTGACTCTTTAAATAGATAGCCTTCAAGGTTTATCTGGAATTAGTTTTAATTTTATTTGTATGCTGAACTGAATTTCTTTGAATGCAACAACCACATGGGCCCTACATTTTATTTGAGTAATGGTTTACCATCCAAAAATTGAGAAAGAAAAAAAAAGCCACAACATAAAAACATACTGATTTCTACATGGTTGATGCACATTAATTGCTACTGACATGTTTTCTTGCTGATAAAAAGTGTCATAGAAAAAGAAAAGGTCCCTCTTCCTCTACTGGTCATTGTTACATCTGTTTGTGACTTCTGGGCCACTGCAGGCATCACGCATTCATGAGAGGGAGCCAACCAAGGTTCAAGGCCAACAACCAAGCACAGTGGAACAGAAAGATGGAAGGCACCTTGTGCCTTGACAACGTGGTTGAGCCAAAAACTAACATGAAGACCACTCTACCTCCTAACTCCATGAGAGGATGTCTTTCCCGTACAGTGAAGAGTGTTGAACAGGGTTTCCTGTTACTTGCAGCCAAAAGTCTCCTAACTTTCACCTTCCACCCATGAAGGAATAATCCCCACAGAACTTGTCCCTCTATTCTAAACAACTAGAAAACGACACTAAATACATAAAATTACTATTTTCAGACAGTAGACAACAGGAAGTGAAGGAAGGAGATTCCAGACAGAAGGGAAACAATGAGGTGTGCCCAGTGACTCCTCTGATTTTCTGCCTAGATCAGCAGAGAAAATCAATGAAACAAAAGGCTGGTTCTTTGATAAGATCGATGAAACTGATAAACCTGTAGCTATATTGATTGTGATAAAAAGAGAGAAGGCACGGATTACCCATACTAACAATGGAAGATGATTTCACATCTTGTACTTAGGCTGAAGCATTAAAAGGAGACTGTCTGAACAACTTTAGATGAGGTGAAGAAATTCCTTAAACCATACAAGTCACCAAACCTGACCAAAGAAGAAATAGAAAATCTCAGTAACCCTATGTTTATTAAACCCTGTATTTATTTATTCAATTGAATTTGTAAATTAAAACCTTCCAACAAAGAAAACTCCAGACCCAAGTGGCCTCACTGGCAAATTCTCTCAGGCCTTTCAGGAAGACATATTAATCGGACATGAACTCTTTCTGAAAATAACAGAGCGGGGAAGACTTTTCTACTCATTTATAATTTATATAGTGGCAGAAAGCAGATCTAATTTCACTTTGGACCTGGGGCTCCTGTGACAGGTGAGCGGATGAATGAATAAGAGTCAATGAAGTGGCCTCCTGAGCGCTATGTGCTTTGGGCAGGTGGGGCTGAGCCCTGCCCCCGCTATGAACTGTGATTGGGAGAAGCCGGTCGTGGTTTTTCCACTTGCCTTGATTGTGGTTGGTTCCGTGGTGGCCTAAGACTTAGTTCCAGCCACTGAGAAATGTAGGTGGTGGTGGGTGATGCCTCACACACTCAGGGCCCTTAACAACCTGAAAACTGCCACCTTTTTTTTGCCTGAATTAACCTACTAATGTTAATAGGCACAGTGCCAACTCCCACGAAAACGTAGTTTGCGATTGTTCCTACAAAGCCAGGCTCACCCACCATGCCGCCCTTACCCAGCAACAGCCCAATGCCTAGGTTTTGAAAGCACTTTACAATCTTTAGTTATTGGTGATGATGACTGATGAACAGCCCTCCGCCCCGTTCCCATTTTCCTAAAAGAAAATAGCATTTTGGAAACAGATCTTGATGGTGAGCCAGTGCTGTCCTCACTCTGTTTCCTGGGAGGTGGTGGAGGAGCCGGAGTAAGAATTAAAAGACAAGAGGGAAGGAAACTGCTGGAAAGCGAGGAATGCCACGCTAGAAAGGAGGTCCTACACTTGAGATTAAGGAATGCGTGGATTTGATGGTGAAAAAACATTTGCGTAAATTTGTCCCCTCTTTTTTCCTCCAATACTTAGGCTGTTTATTGGGGTCCCTTTCTCTGCAGCCCATTTACTGGAGCAGGGCTTTGCAAAGCCGGTCTCCTAGCAGCGAATGCAGGAGGCCCATTCATATTACAATGGACGGAAAGGAAAGAAAGAGCCTGGTTTGTTTAAACTGCCCCTGTCTTCATTCACAGCCTGATGTCCGTCTGCATTGTGACACCCACAATGGCACTAAAGGACTCATTGTGGCCGAAAACAAATCAAAACAGAATAAGGGGTGCTAAGATAAAAGAGTCATGCAACAAAATTGCTTAAAAAATCTAAGTCTTACATCTGAGATTTATGTTACCTTTTGGCTGTGTGGCCTATTGACCGGTGTTTATAATAACCACTAGAGTTTAATAAACAAAAAGATAAATGGGAACCTTATGTACATTTTTAAAGGCGCTCACACAGAAAGGATGGGTATGCTGCGTTGCTTTGGAAGCTGTTTAATAATTACGGTTCTCTGTTTGCACAACATTTGGGGCGCCGCACTCTGCACTGTGTTGATTCTCCTTCCGATAAACGTGCCCTAGCTGCACCCATGCGGCCCAACAGCGTCCCCCACACAGTGGCCCCCACCGCCCACCCCGGGCCCGAACCCACATCAGATGTTGCAAGAACCCACGCCCAGTTCAGCAGGCAACAGGTGGAAGGTTGAATAGCTTCACATGTTTTTCGGGAGAGGGGGTGGGGAGAAAGAGGAAAAAAGGAGGGCGCGAGGGCAGGCTTCGGGGGCCGATTTAAGGATTAGATCAGATGTTATAGCCAGTGAAAAATTAAACAGCCCGGTGCTCTGGGGAGCGCAGATTAATATATTTAGTGACTGTGCGCACAAAGGCTGCTCATTGTAGCCACGTCTGAATGCCTGTGAATAGGATGGAACATATGCAGCCTGTCACCGCAGGTGCCCACATCTGTTCTTCCCGGGCAGATGCTCGCAAAAAGGGAGGTGGGAGGCCGGCAAGGACAGCGTGGTCGCAGGCTTCGCCTTGCCGAGCTCCTTGGGTCCCGCGGGGACACTCGTGGGGAGGGCGCGCCGAGGCCTCGAGGCCCAGTTAGTCCGGGGCGATTCCGCTCGGAGACCGGGGCGCCTTCGCCCCGCGGGCCGTGTGATTGACTGGCCGCCCCGGGGACCAGGCGACAGGTGCCCGCGACCTCCCGGGTGGGCGCCGTCTTGGGGAGCGAGGCTTCAGGAAGGCCCTCCACGTCGCCCCCGGCGCCTTCTCTCCCCTCCCCCATGGTCTTACAAAGCCCCAGGCTCGCGACCCCCAGGTGCGAGGCCTCGGCTGGGACCGAGCTTTAACGCAGGTGACCTCCGGCTTCAGGGTCGGGATCCCCGGTGCTGCAGCCCTTGGGGAGCGCACGAAGGGCACCCCGCCGCACGTTCCCGCCGCCCCAGGCCTCTGACCGCGCACAGACGCCCCTCCGAGCGAGCGCCCGGCGCCGCGCCGCCACCACCTCCAGGAAGCCCTCCGGAGCGCCATCTTGCGCCACAGCCCCTCCCGGGCGGTAGCCGCCTGCCCGGAGCGCCCCCGCCGGCTCCCGGCACGTTCCTGGGTGGAGAGCTCGGAGGGGCCGCCGGGGGCGCGGCGGGAGCAGCTGCGCGGTCATCTGATCCGGGACAAAGGCGCGCCCGCCGGGCCGGGCCAGGTAAACACGGCTTTGTCATGGAGATGAGGCGCGGGGCCCCGGCAGATGATGCGCGGCCGGGAAGGAGTGGCCCAGCCCCGGACGCGGGGGCGGGAGGCCGCGGCGTGCGGGCCACAGCTGAGCCACGCGACCCGCGCTCGTGCGAATCCGCCCCGGCCACCCGCCGCCCCACGCCCCGCACCCCAACACACCACGTGGGGCCGGACGTTCCTTTCTCTCCGCGCCAAGGCCGCTGGGCCCTTGAAAACAGAGAAGGCTGCGACCCGCCGACCCTGCCCCCTGGGGCGGTCAGCGCCCCCGTCCCACTCGCGGGGTCTCCAGCGCCCAGTCTGCGGTTGGAAGGGAAAGGTTGAGGAGAAGTTGTCAGGGCCCATCGCTTCTTACCCTGGGCTTCCGGCCTCCTGCCACCCCCACTCTTCACCCCACGAACCTGCTGGGCCAGAGGTCGCTGTCCTGGGTGTCTGTGGGCCCACCCCTTCTCTGAGGCGGCTGCCGCCAAAGAGGGCTGAAGAGGCAGGAGCTGTGTGGGGCCTCACTGGGTGTACAGTGTGTGTTTATTTATCCTCCAGCGTCTAAACACCTGCCAGATCTGCCCTCTTGATTCTCGGCTGTGGGTGAATGGATGGCTCAGGTTAGAATGTGTCTTCACTTACACAGACCCAAACCTAACTCAATCAGGTGTCAGCGTATCCTTGTAAATGTTCATGGGTCTCCGAGATTCAGTCCTTAAGACAGCCTTGAGAAGTAAGAAGTAGGGAAATACCCATAATGGCTAGAGGGCTGGAGAGAGAGACGTCAGTAAGAGCTTCCTATATCCACAGCAAACCGGCCAGTTCCTCTGCTGTGTTAACCGCTTTGTGGCTGATGAAACATGGGCAGAGGGTGTGTTGGTGGGAGATGCGATACTAATACTAATTAATAAACATGCTTAGGGTCCCTTCTGCTTCTGCTGCTTTTTTTCTTTATTTTTTTTCCAAGTAAGCTGGCATGTTTGATCAACACCAGATTTGCTGCCTGGAAGTTTTTTATTTTGTTGTTCTGAACAAGGACCCTAATTCTTCTTAGGAATAAGAGAACCTCTCTGTTGGGTACACAGCATTCAGTTGGTCTAAGAAAACACAAACCCCACTCAAGTCTCCAGACTTGTTTACACAGAAAACTGAACCTGTGGCTGGCTTAGAGTCTGAAGCCTATTCTGGGCATTGTTTATTGCAATCTGCCCGGATCCCCCGCCCCAACCACCACCACACACATACCTTCAGAATAGAACCCTTCTCTGGGTGAAGGGGGATTGAAACAGGATTGGGGGACCGCAGTACCAGGTCGCACTCACTGCTGAGGATGGGCATCTTTAATTTGATAAAATGATCGCAGTGAGCTTTTATTCCCAAGTGGCCCAATAAAATGATGGGTGAAATAACCAGGGTCTCCAGCAAACAGAACCCAGCTGTAGTTGTGCGGCCGTGGCTCTGACTATACAACCTGAGCCCAGCCTGGCCACTCGGGTTATTCAGGCTATGAGCCATGCCTGCCCAGGAAAAACAAAACACCCCCCTCTGGGCAGCAATTCCTCTCTCCACTCCTGTCTGATGTATGGGTGCCTTCTAAGCCCTAATGAGCCCCACTTTGTACAGTACATTTGCTGAGACATCAAAAAGTATTTAAAAGAAAGTTTCCTGCTTTTTCCTAATGAGTAAGGTGAGGATTTATGGTGTGTGGGGAGGAGGGAATCTGGCTGCTAGGGCCAACACGGAGGCAAGTCTATTTAACACGCTCTAGCTTAAGCTCCCTCTGCATTTCGGGGGTGCACAGCACTTGGTTGCAGGAGTATAGAGACATGCAGTTAGGGAGTGAAAAAACGCCATTTGGTTCAGAGCAGATGGCTGGCTAGGGAGCTGATGGCGTCTAAAGGCGTGTCATCCCCCTTCAGCCTGAATCCCTAAGGGCTCCCCTTGTCTTCCCAATCAATGAAAATTAAAGTGCAAAGAAAGGATGAATAGTTGGACCTCGAGTCTCTCCTTTGTTCATCCCAGCTACTGGTGTGCAGGAGTTAAACTACAACAGGCTCCTATAGAAACACTGAAGTTAAACAGTCTCCCGTTAGCTCAGCTTTGAAAGGGAGAGGGGAGAGGAGCCAACGTGGGGTAGGGGGCAGAGAGAGAGAGAGAGAAGAGGAAGGAGAAGGAGGAGGAGGAGGAAGAAGGGAGAAGAGGAAGAAGAAAGAAGAGGAAGAAGAGGAGGAGGAGGAAAGAGAAGAAAAGGGCTTTCTGCTTGATTTCCCCAATACAGAATCGCGTGGCATAAATTAAGTTGGAAAAGAATGAATGCTTTGGGCAGGATTCTGATGGATTTTACGATGCCTTTCAGTTCCGCTTTGCCGCTGTAATCGAGAAATCTGTGCCGCGTCAATTTAACAAATACTTGATACTGAGGGGGGTTTGTTAAAGATTTGGGGCAAGTCTTTTTTCCCCCGAGGTTTAAGCTCTTGCGCGTGGAACTTTTTATTTCCAGTTTTCTATACAGGCATTCAAATGAGCCTGTTTCCCACTTCCATTTTCTAATTAAAAGGTTCCTGATATTTCGTTTCTTACTGAAATCTACTCTCAGTCTCAGAGGCACAGAGGATTTAGAGCCCACATTCCTTTCTTCCTCTGCATCTCCCCTGCCCCTAAAACCCTCTCACTTCCCTCCCTCATGGCTCCCTCTCTCTGACACACACACACACACACACACACACACACACACACACACCCCAGCTTCCATACTGTAGGCAGCAGAGTTCTCAGAAATTAGCTTTCAGAGGAAACATAGATGTAGTGAAAAGGATGCTGACACTAGGTGGCAAGATTAAATTAGGATTCGCGCTGGCCTAGCCGTGTGGTGATGTCGCCAGTCCTCACAGAGTCCGCTAAGGGCAGCCACGCTGGGATTGCCACTGCCATGGGGGTGCAACATCTTTTGAAGCCTCCATTTGTTCTGAACCAAACAGTAGGGGGCCCTGGTGGGGTCCAAGCCTGCCTTTCTCACCTCAGCTTTAAATGTTACATGCAGGTTACTTTCGATTAATTCTTTGCTTCTCTATGAGGCAGCAGAGGAAATCCTAAAATGTTCATAACTGCCGATCCCAAAACTTTACAGGTTTTTGGGAGCCACAGAATCAAGGTTCCGGTTGCCTAATAGCCCGAGGGACAGTCATGGATGACTTCACCCAGTGATTTTTAGATTGCTGTTTACAGTGGTTTTACTTGGTATTTGAGAATTTTCCTTCTTCCTGTGCCTTATATGATACTTTGTGATCTTTATGTCAGCTGCAATGAAAGTCACCTTTTGCCAGGACAGTGGCATTCCCACCAATAAGGCGCTGAGACACACCTGCAGGGAGGCCATGGTGGCAGGGCGCCTTGGGGCTGTGCTCCAATCAAAGTGACATGTACTCCAGCTCTCACACCTTTCATCCCAGTGAAGCTGCCATAGGTGTTGGGGGGAGGCTGAAGGAAGAGCAGACAGAGACTGGAAAGAGCCCTCGCTGTGGGCCCAGCACAAAGATGGATGCCAGAGTAGGAGTCCATGCCCCACCTTACTTCTTGCACCGCGCCCGCAAGCATGAGAGCAATTTAGATAATTCATTGTGTGGTACGTGTGTTCTCGGCCCTCCCAATAAACTCATTTCCCTTTAAAAAAATGAAAACAAAAGTTCTAGTATCTGATGGACGTGTAAAAACCTAATAAGGTGATGTTGTGTAAAGGTTGCGGGTTGGGGGGGCCGGGCTGGAGGGTCTTTAGAACATGTGCCGGACATTGTTGCAGAGGCCGCGGCGCGCGCAGAGGGGAGCTCTTTCTCTCCGCATTGTGCGGGGAGCAGGTGCGGTCTGCATTACCATACAGCTGAGCGCACAAAGAGCCACTGATTCAGCCTCGCACAATAACAGACTGCCTTAATGACAGCCACGCGAACGACACACACCAAACTCACTTTTTACCAAGCGGAGGGAGGCCGAGGGGGAAATACCCAGGAGAGAGGGGCCGGAGACCCAGGAAAGGTGGCCGTGGCAGAGAATCGCGCCGGGAAGGGTGTGTGTGTGTGTGTATTGGGAGCGGATGGAGGGGTGGCTGTAGTTTAAGGCGTCAGGATCTCCCCGCCGGGGGGACAGGCAGCTCGGACCCCGCCCTCCCAGCAGCCGCGGATCGATGCGGTGACACTCGCCCCCGGCTCTGCCCTGCGTGCCGGCTCTGCGTCCCCAGACGCACAGTCGCCGTCCTCGGCCGGGAGGTGTATGGGTGTCAGACCTTCCCAAACTTCCCGAAACTGCCGCTGCGCTGTCGCCACCTCTGCCCACTGCTCGCGCCCGCGCCTTCCCTCCGTGCCCCGGCCCCCGCCCCCGAGACTCCAGCTTGGGCAGCGGCTGTCCCGGAGAGGGGGCGGCCCGCGGGAACCGGGCCTCTAACTTGGCCCCCGTCCCTGAGCCCGGGACGCGGCCGCGCAGGAGACGGGGGCGCAGCGGCGGCCGGGCAGTTTGCGAGGCCGCGTCCGGCCGCACCAGCCCGGCTGCTCTCGGCGGCGGAGGCGCGGCGCCCCGCGTGTCCCCGGGGCCTCCGCGAGCCTGCGGCCGGGAGGCAACGCGGAGGAGCCGGGGCGGCGGCACCAGCTCCGGGAGCAGAGGGGATTCTCGCGGTGAGCGTTTTGCAGGAATGTAAATGAGCGCGTTTTGTGTCTTAGGGGGAGGAAGGCGGGGGTTGGGGGGGCGGGCTGGGGGCGGGGGCAGGGGGAGGGCCCGGGGCGGGGAAGGGTGGGGGCGGGGAGGAGGGTTGCACATTTTACAGCTCACTGACCATTTGGCGATCCATTGAGAGGAGGGTTTGGAAAAGTGGCTCCTTTGTGACAGCTCTCGCCAGATTGGGGGGCTGCGTATTTGCATCTCATTAGCCATGCGGGCGGCCGGCTGAATATAAGGGCGGCGGCGCCGGCAGAGCCAGGTCCTCGGCGCGCACCCGCGGAGCTCCGGCCGGCCAGGCCCATTCCGCCAAGCACCGGCGCCGAGGCGCAGGGCCTCCGCCCACGACCCGGGCCCCCGGATCCCGTGCGTGTTTACTTGGATGGCGTTGGCTGGGTTCCTCGCGAAGACGCCTATCTCTGCGGTGGCACAGGAGACGCGAATCCGGAGTGTTCCCGGCGCGACCGCCGCCGCCAAGTGACCGGGCCGGGCCGCAAGGCGCGCCGCGCACCCCGAGCGCCCCTCCGCGCGCCCCGCCGGGCTCGGATTATCGCCTCGCCCGTGGGATTTCCAGACCGCGGCTTTCTAACCGGACTCGCAGGGAGCCTCTGCAGCTCTTTGGGAATTAAGCTGAATATCTGGACGCTTTCTCCCTTCCTCCCTCTCTCTCTCCCTTTTTTTTCCTGCGAAAAAGCTTAAGACAAAACCAGGAAGCAGACGACCCTTACCTACTCGTGGATTGGAAGAAAGGAGGAAAACCGAAAGTTGCCGCTGCGGTAGCACTCTCTCCGTGCGAGCCTTTTCCCCGTGCATCCCCAGAGCGGCCGTCAGCCCCTAAGGGCGGATCTAGGGAACCCCGGCCTCCGAAGGAGCCTGGAGCCGGAGCCGGAGCCGGGCTCGGGAAGACCGACGTCCGATTATCCCAGCCTGGGGCCAGGCGGCGGCGCTTCTCTGCCCACGCCCCTGGGGGCGCAGTCACCCCCCTGGCATTCTCCGCTGTCGGGAGAAGAGGAACAGGGGGAGACACGGGAAGAGCGAGCGCGTCGAGCGGTCACCATGGGCCGTCGGTGCGCCCTCGCCCTCGCCGTGGTCTCGGCCCTGCTGTGTCAGGTAGGTAGGTTGTTAGGCGGGGTCCCCCGAGGCCTGCTGTCAGTAGGTTGTCAGCAGGGCGTCCCGGAGCCCTGTGGTGTCAGATAGGGGACCCGGGGCGCAGGCCGCGCTCGGGGCAGGGCGCGGGGCAGAGGGGGCGGAGAGCAAGACGGGCGGTGCAAACTGTCAGTCCTTTCGAATCACTTTCGTGCGTCCCGGGAGCGACGACCCGGAGCGCGAAGACGGCCATGCGGGCCCCGCGCGCCCCCGGCCGGCGCGCTCACGCAGCCGTCGTTCCTCGGCAGGTCTGGAGCTCCGGGGTGTTCGAGCTGAAGCTGCAGGAGTTCGTCAACAAGAAGGGTCTGCTGGGGAACCGCAACTGCTGCCGCGGGGGCGCGGGGCCGCCGCCGTGCGCCTGCAGGACCTTCTTCCGCGTGTGCCTCAAGCACTACCAGGCCAGCGTGTCCCCCGAGCCTCCCTGCACCTACGGCAGCGCCGTCACTCCGGTGCTGGGCGTCGACTCCTTCAGCCTGCCGGACGGCGCGGGCGCCGACCCCGCCTTCAGCAACCCCATCCGCTTCCCCTTTGGCTTCACCTGGCCGGTGAGCGCGGCACCTGCGGGAGCGGGGCGGGGCGGGGCGGCCGGCTGGCCAGGTGGGAGGGAGGGGCCCGGGCTTCGGTGAGCCCGGCTCGGGGGCGCATGGTGGCGGGGGTGGGGGAGGCGCGCACTGGGGGGCGCACGGCGTGGGCGCGCACCAGAGGGAGCCCGGGCAGGTGGGCGCCGGGGTCAGCAGGGCGGCCGCCAGAAGAGCCAGGCCTGAGGCATTAACTCCACGCCCTGGACGGTCCGGTGGGCGGCAGGGGGGTGACAGTCGGGGTGGAGTGAGGCAGAGGCCGAGCGCCCGGGACATTTGCGTGTCTGGCCTCTGTACCTAGCCCCCACGTGGGGAAGTTCTAGTTTCCCTGCCCCTAGATGGGCTGGTTGTGTAGTTACCTTCACAGCGCGGCAGCCCCCTGCCCCTGGGGCCGCCCCATCCCCGGAAGCCTGATGACAGCCCTCTCCGCCCCGCCTGGTCCCGCGCAGTGTTTTTTTTTTTTTTTTTTTAACGTGATATCCTGTACTAACAGGCTGAAAAAACACCTCAGGAAACCACTCTTTAAAAAGTTCTTCCATTTCCTTAAGGAAAGTGAAAACAGGCGGGAGATGGACAGAGACCCCTCCCTGGGACACATGGACACTCACAGCTGCACCCAGAACGCCTTAGTGACTTGGTTGTCCCGAGTGCAAACCTGTCTGGCTCATCTTATGTCTCTTCCTTTCTCCCAGGGCACCTTCTCTCTGATCATTGAAGCTCTCCACACGGATTCCCCTGATGACCTTGCAACAGGTAAAAACAAACCAGAAAACTCCAAAAGTGTGTCAACTGCTTCCCCAGTTAATATGCATCTGACTTCGTAGCTTCCCAGAAACAAACCCCTACATCTTTCATTCTGCACCTCCTCCAGGAGGTTCAGGCCTCCAACCTTGCCGAATGCATCCGTTCCACCTCCCCCACGGTCCCAAGCCTTTAGGCTCTCCATCCTTTTCCCACAGAAAACCCAGAAAGACTCATCAGCCGCCTGGCCACGCAGCGGCACCTGACAGTGGGCGAGGAGTGGTCCCAGGACCTGCACAGCAGCGGCCGCACAGATCTCAAGTACTCCTACCGCTTCGTGTGTGACGAGCACTACTATGGGGAGGGCTGCTCCGTCTTCTGTCGTCCCCGAGATGATGCCTTTGGCCACTTCACCTGTGGGGAGAGAGGGGAGAAAGTCTGCAACCCAGGCTGGAAAGGCCAGTACTGCACTGAACGTGAGTCTCTGTGGGCGGGCACCGCTTCCCTCAGTTTACCCCCTTCCTAGATGGGAGCTCCCAGGGCCTGGGGGAGCAATCCAGGAGCCTCTGGGATCCTGGGGTTTTAGCCCTGGGAAGATGTTCTGGTGGGGAAACTGAGGCCAGGGAGCCAGAGAGACTGGCTAAGACCTCACAGTTGGCCAGTGGCAGGGTTGGGGTCAACTCAGACATTTTAACTTCCGCTATGGGAAGCTGCCTTTCCTAATCAGGGAGGATTTTGGAGCCAGGGCCAGGGGTCAGGAAGTAAGCCTGAGGGAGAGGGAGGGGAGGAAGGAAGGGAGGAACAGAGGGAAGAGTTTGTGTAGGGGCTACTCTGAGCTGAGTGCTCTTTGCTGTGACAGCGTCTCGTTGGAAAGGGCTTCATTTTCTCTCTGGAGTTGGTGAGCTTGGCCTTTCCACAGAGCAAGCGTGTTTGCAAATATTCCACACGATGCACACACACCGTTTATGATGTTTTCACTCGAGGGGTCTGTGGATGCGGGAGAGTGTGTGTTGAGGCCTGGGTCTGCCAGGCCTGCGTGGGGAGGGCCCACCTGCCACCTCTTGGGCATCGTCTGCTGTGTGGATGCTCACACAGCCCCTTGCCTGGGAAGGAAATACCTTCACAAGTCACACAGGCCCTGTTGTCATGTTATTTGGGAGTCACCAGGCAGGCAGGGCAGCGGGGCAGGATGCAGGAAGCCGGGGCAGCGGTAGTAGGGGGCTTCTGAGGACCCTGCTGGCTCCGGGGCCTGGTTCAGCTGGACCCCAGTAGGCCTCAATCCAGCCTGCTGAGGCCTCACTGCCAGCCTGCACACCCAGGTGTCAGATTTTCCTGTAGTTGGGGGCTGAGTGGGTTCTGGAGTTCCCCAGAAAGCCCAGTGAACTTTCCTTCTCCAGCCCTGTCGCAGGCAGACCTCCAGTCCTTCTCTTGTGGGTCCAGAACCTCCTGCCCAGGAGGTGCAGTTTCTCGGTTTTGATTTGTGCCTGGAGGCGAGGGTAGGTCTTCACATCCAGCATCATTGTCGCTCAGCTTTCCAAGAGCGCCTTGAGCACTCCTTCGAGTTCCCTCGAGCTCCG
This sequence comes from Equus quagga, assembly GCF_021613505.1. Classification (NCBI taxonomy): domain Eukaryota; kingdom Metazoa; phylum Chordata; class Mammalia; order Perissodactyla; family Equidae; genus Equus; species Equus quagga. The sequence goes on from NC_060274.1 coordinate 445,908, forward strand.
CCTTGGCCTGAGCCAGCTCTGTTGTCTGAAAAACTTGTGGAGCAGCTTGTTAATGAGTTTCATAACCAGGCTAAGGAAACCGGCTGGAAACCTCAGCCTCTAGCCTCCCCACCCCCTCTGGGACCTCTGGCCTGCCTGCTGCCTCCCATCCTGCCTTTCCTCACTCTTCTTCTTCGCTGTGGGGTAGCCATAACCTTAAACTTTTTTCTTCTTATTCAAACACTGGAGTCTCTCCCCGCCCCCAGCTCGCGCGTGCCATCGATTAGATCTCTCCGGGATAGGCAGCAGGGACGCACGCCTGCTCCCATTGGTGGACAGGGCGCACGCACGTGTGTGTGTGTGTGTGTGTGGTGTACACGCTAGGGGTGTGTGTGAGGGTGGGGGCATGGGGGCGAGGGGAGGCCGGTATTGTTGCACTGGGGCAGCTGCTGGGAGAGAGCAGACAATAGAGCAGCTGTCTTGCCCTGGTACTCTGCATACCAGCTGTCCACCCTTATCTACACACACACTTTCTGGGTATTAAGAGGTGGAGCTTTGTGCATAGAATTGGGAAGTGGGGGAGGAGGGGGGGAAGGACTTCTGACCCTCTCTTAGAAGAAAGGGGATGGGCTGGGGGTGGGGGCTTCCGCGGTCTTTTGTCCTTGAGCCCCTGTGTTAAGAAGAATGCTCATCCCATCCCTGGGGCTGAGTGCAGTCCACAGTTACTAGGCAGGACCGGTCGATACTCCACAGACGGAGATTAACTCAGCTGGGCAAGCTTTGTCCCGGCCACCCCACAGCAGCAGCCCGTTACATGGCGGCTCTTGGGGTGGGCTTGACCTGTGTCTTCTCTGCTTACAGCCATCTGCTTGCCAGGATGCGATGAGCAGCACGGGTTCTGTGACAGGCCCGGGGAATGCAAGTAAGTTGGCAAAAGTTGCTTTTTTTTCTTCTTTTCCTTTTTGCACCTGGTGTGTTTGTAAAGCATTTCCAGGTGATCATTTGAAAAACTTGGGCAAGATTAGCAGGTGGGGGTCTGGCATTCTGGTATTTCTACTTAGTTAATACATGGGAGTGTGTAGGGTCGTGGGTTGACATTCACCTAAGCCCCTCAGTGGTGATGGAAACTTACAGGTGGCGGCTTAAAAAGAGCTGGCACAGAATATGAGAGCGGTTAGTTCAGTGGTTCTCAGACTGTGTGTGTATTAGCATCACCTGGGGGGGGGGCTCTAGAAATGCTGCCCCAGTTGCCCTCATACCCAGAAGTCAGGCCGTCTGAGGGGGACCCAGACACCAGTGTGTTTAAAGCTCCCAAAGAGATTCCAGTGTTCTGCCTCGATGAGAACCTGCAGTAGCGATGCTGCCGGAAGACAGTTCTTGAGAGTGGGCGATGTGTGCTGTGTCCCCGGTGATGTCAGTCCCCATCCGACTGTCCTGCTCTCTCCTAAGGTGCAGAGTGGGCTGGCAGGGCCGGTACTGTGACCAGTGCATTCGGTATCCAGGCTGTCTCCATGGCACCTGCCAGCAGCCCTGGCAGTGCAACTGCCAGGAAGGCTGGGGGGGCCTGTTCTGCAACCAGGGTAAGTCTCCCTTCCTCTCCCTGGTGGTCCCGGGCTTCCTTGGCTCTTGGTCCTGAGTCTGAGCCTGAGTGTCCCTTCTCCTCTCTCTGTCCTCACGTCTCCAGACCTGAACTACTGTACGCACCACAAGCCCTGCAAGAATGGGGCCACGTGCACCAACACGGGCCAGGGGAGCTACACCTGCTCCTGTCGGCCAGGGTACACCGGGGCCAACTGCCAGACGGAGATCGATGAGTGCGGCACCAGCCCCTGCAGGAATGGTGGGAGCTGTAGGGTGAGTCCGGGGACAGGGGCGCTCCTGCTGAGCCAGCTGGGGCCCTGGATACGGACGGTGTGGGTGTCTTGGAGCAACTTTAGAAAGCTGTCTTTTATCTTCTCTGCTACACAGGATCTCGAGAATAGCTATTCTTGTACCTGCCCCCCTGGCTTCTACGGCAGGGTCTGTGAGCTGAGTGCCATGGCGTGTGCCGATGGCCCCTGCTTCAACGGGGGACGGTGCTCAGACAACCCTGAGGGCGGGTACACCTGCCGCTGCCCCGGGGGCTTCTCTGGCTTTAACTGCGAGAAGAAGATGGACGCCTGTACTTCTTCGCCCTGTGCTAATGGTGAGAGGGCAGCCCAGTTGCTCTGAGACTTTGTCAAGTGGTGAACACTGATAAGAAGGCCTTAGAAAGCTCATGAATTTCATTCCAAACCAAGTACATCGCTTTGCAAGCTACCTTGAGTTTATGGAGCCCTCTGATCTGAACAGTCAGACACTCCTCAGAAGGTGTCCCCTTGAGTCTGGCGATGGCCAGGGTGAGAAAGGCAGGCAGGAGCGTTTATTCTCACGATCCACAGGGAAAGCCTGAGGCAGAGGCGAGATGACTTGCTCGAGGACGCACCGCACCTCAGGCGCCTGGGGCCCGGCCACGTTCAGTGGATCACACGCCAGTGGCAACCCAGCCACTTTGTTTTGGAGGGAAGCCCAGCTCGGCTCTGTCGCCCAAACACAGCCGTCTGGTGCGTCTGTGTGTGAGGAAGGGTGGTCTGTTGATGGGGCCTCCTGCTCCCATACAAATGGGAGGGTTCCCCAAGCAAACTGACAGGGAGGGGAGCTGGGCCCTAGACAGGCCCGACCACTCTGGAAGCTTCTGGAACCTCACCGCCAGGCAGGGTAATCAAGGGAAGCTTTTGCTGAAGAAGCATCGTTTTAGCTCTGCTCTCTGTGTGTGGCCGTCCTGGGGGGTCAAGCTCGTCCTCTTGCTTGTGTCCATCCATTGGACCAGTAGAGGCCTCAGCTGCTTTATTTTGGGGAGCAGAGTCTCTGACGGTTTAGCAGACTTGGCTCTGGAAGGACGAGGACCCCCCTCCCTCCCTTTCCTTCCTTCCTTCCTGTTTCTCTGTTCTCATTTCCCTCTCTTCTCACTGACTATAACTGAGGGCGAGCATGGCAGCCTCCTCAAGCCTCAGTCTCCTCATCTGTGAACTGGGTCCTCTGTCGAGTGTCGCGAAGAGGAACACAGTCATGCAGGCAAAGTGTTTGCACAGAGCCTGTCATGACATCTCAGCTTGGGAGATGTCAGCCTGTGTTTTTTATGATTTATCGAGCTAGACCAGACTCCTCCCAATGGGCTCACATTTGGGGAACAGGATATGTTGCCTTGAGCTGTGACCTTGTTCAGGCCACGGGCTATGTGGTGGTCCCGTGTCCTGGTGCGTCTGGGGGCGCTCACGGCAGTGGCCGCCCACAGCAGATGCCTCCGGATGTCGCTGCGTGACGAGCGGATGCTCATGTCCTGTGTTCCAGGCGCCCAGTGTGTGGACCTCGGTGACGCCTACCTGTGCCGCTGCCAGGCCGGCTTCTCCGGGAGGCACTGCGACAACAACGTGGACGACTGTGCCTCCTCCCCATGTGCCAACGGGGGCACCTGCCGGGATGGCGTGAACGAGTACTCTTGCACCTGTCCGCCCGGCTACACGGGCAGGAACTGCAGCGCCCCCGTCAGCAGGTGCGAGCACGCTCCCTGCCACAACGGGGCCACCTGCCACGAGAGGGACCGCCGCTACCTGTGCGAGTGCGCCCGCGGCTACGGGGGCCCCAACTGCCAGTTCCTGCTCCCCGAGCCGCCCCCGGGCCCTGTGGTGGTGGACCTCACAGAGAAGTATGTGGAGGGGCAGCCCGGGCCGTTCCCCTGGGCGGCCGTCTGTGCCGGCGTCGTGCTCGTCCTCATGCTGCTGCTGGGCTGTGCTGCCGTGGTGGTCTGCGTGCGACTGAGGCTGCAGAAGCACCGGCCCCCCGCTGACCCCTGCCGGGGGGAGACGGAGACCATGAACAACCTGGCCAACTGCCAGCGCGAGAAGGACATCTCCGTCAGCGTTATCGGGGCCACGCAGGTCAAAAACACCAACAAGAAGGCCGACTTCCACAGGGACCACGGTGGCGCCGAGCAAGACGGCCTCAAGGCCCGCTATCCCACCGTGGATTACAACCTGGTGCAGGACCTCAAGGGCGATGACACCAGCATCAGGGACCCCCACAGCAAGCGTGATACCAAGTGCCAGCCCCAGGGCTCCGCGGGGGAGGAGAAGGGCACCCCGACGCTCAGGGGGTGCGTGCTGCGGGCCGAGAGGGGACACATGGGAGGGCCAGCTGGGCAGGGCGCCTGGACCCCCATGGGTGCTGCTGGCTGGGCGGGGGGCCAGCTGGGTGTCTTCCTCCAAGCTTTGGTCATTTCCTGTTCAGAACTCTGTGCATGAGTTGATTGTATTGCATTTCATTTTCCTTTCAGTGGAGAAGCATCAGAAAGAAAAAGGCCAGACTCTGTATATTCCACTTCGAAAGACACGAAGTACCAGTCGGTGTACGTCATATCAGAGGAGAAGGACGAGTGCGTCATAGCGACTGAGGTCAGTGTGCGTGGAGGGCCCGCTGCCCCGGGTCTGCCGGGGCCGGAGCGGGTGGAGCAGTCCGATCTATTCGTCCCCACCCCGAACTAACTTCCCGTTCTGTCTGGCGGGCCCTTCTAGGTGTAAAATGGAAGTGAGATGGCAAAATTCCCGTTTCTCTTAAAATAAATAAAATTCCAAGTCTATATGCCCCAATGAATGCTGCTGAAAGAGGAAAGGGAGACCCCTTCAAGGACTGCTGCTGAGAAACTAAATTCAGACTGAGCTGGTTCTCTTCCTGAAGTTAGCAAGTGACGTGACGAGCGGGCTGCGGGCCCAGCGAGTATTGGAGGCGGCTTGTGCTGTCTCCTAGATGTTCCCATTGCACTATGGACAGTTGCTCTTAAAAATTATATATTTAAATGAATGGACTTAAGTTCTGCATAAGAAGCATGCACTGCCTGAAGTGTATATTTTGGATTCTTATGAGCCAGTCTTTTCTTGAATTAGAATCACAAACACTGCCTTTATCGTCCTTTTTGATACTAAAATGTGTTTTTTTCTAGGTGGAAAAAAAAATGTGTGTTATTTTTTGGACTTGTAAAAATATTTTTCATGATATCTGTAAAGCTTGAGTATTTTGTGATGTTCATTTTTTATAATTTAAATTTTTGGTAAATATGTACAAAGGCACTTCGGGTCTATGTGACTATATTTTTTTGTATATAAATGTATTTATGGAATATTGTGCAAATGTTATTTGAGTTTTTTACTGTTTTGTTAATGAAGAAATTCCTTTTTAAAATATTTTTCCAAAATAAATATTATGAATGACAAGCAGAGTGTACTGACTCACCATCCCTCAGAGCCGACTTGCATTCGCTTGCTCCCTCGTTGAACGAGGCTTGGAGGGCAGAGGTGACCGCTGCTTTTCCATTTCTGACGTTCTCATCTGGGCTCATTGGATTGATTAAAAGAACTTTCCTCGCTCCTCTGCCTGCTTCAAAGAACCCTCCAAAGTCATTCTCAGGACAATGTAAGGAGCAGGCAGAGTTGCCGGTGGTTGGTTTCTGGAGCAGCCTCCTCAGCTCCCTGGGGATCCGCACTAAGGCACGCTTGACTCGATGTCCCCTTTGACGGGTGCCGAGAGCCCTCAGAGCTGGCCGTTACGGGCAGGAACAAAGCCTCACTTGAGGCGCTGTTACATTGCTGTGGCAAAGGCTTTTTGTCTTGGAATAACACTTACTCATTCGTTGGTGAGTTTATTTCTAGTTAATTCGCAACAGTTAGTTGGCTTCTACCTCAGCCACAGCTGTGGTGGGACAGATGCTAGTGAGCAGCCAATGCTCTTTTATTGAGCTCTCACTATGTGCCAGGCCTGGATGAACCACTCTGCGTGGATTATCTCATTAGCCCTGGCGGCGATCGCTTGATCGGTGTTATTGTTACTCCCACCTTAGAGTTGGGGGACGGAGGCTTGAAGACGTGAAGTTATCTGCTCAGGGCTCCTAGGAGGCAGAGTCAGTGTTCAAATCTGGGCAGTCTGGCTCCAGGCCCCAGTTTACTCGTTAATCACTGTTGGTCAGAAACTCAGCATCTTACTGAGAACAAGACTCAGGGCTTTGATGGACCCCCTCACTGGTGCGATTTGGTGGTTCCTCAGGGTGGGTGAAGATCATCAGCTCTCTAAGATGACAAGTCCTGGTTGAAAGAGGGGGTTTATTTCCGGGGCTGGAGAGGAGCAGAGAGAGGGACAGAACTTCTGGGCCTAATTAATTAAGGGGGAGGGTAAGGAACGGTTTGTCCCACTGGTCCTCATTGCACAGTCAGAAGTTCTGGAATCTTCCTGAGGAGGAGAGGTAAGGCATGCATGTGCCCAAGTCCACATGCCCGTCTCGTGTGCATGAATGATGGGGAGACGTGTGTGTGGAGGTGAGACTGACAGGACAATATGTAGGGATCAGACCCCACACGCTAAGCCCCGGGACAGCCCTGCTGGTGCTTCTGTGTCTGAGGCACAACGATCCATCCTGACCCCTCTGGTCAACCCGGCTGTGATTCTGGAATAAATGCTCAAAGAGAAGGACTCCAGTGGAGCGATTCCATCCATGGAAAGAAGTCAGCAGCGGGGCCAAGGTGTGGGTGGGGAGACCGAGGCTTTGAAACCACCTCCATCCTCAAGCTGCCCCCTGCTTTTTTTTAAAGGGTTATTCTAGAATAACTGAGGGAGTTGCAACATTTTCTTCCAATTGTCTACAGGATCTAGAGAAAGAGAAGGGTGACCTTATGCTAATTTACCTTGTCAGCCTGGAGTAATTATTAATAGCTCGCTTTCACTTTTGGAAGTGACTGGACTTTGATGATCACTAAATGGCTCATCATTTTCAAGAATATGGAATCTGCTGGGTTCTTGTGAAGACCACCCCATGAGAGAGCCTTGAAGGACTTAAGTAGATCTTTAAAATACTTAAGATCTTTAAAGATCATCTCACTTGCACCTTCCCCAACCATCTTGTAAAATCAGGGAATAAATTCGTCTTTCATCTGGGCTGAGCAAGTCACGTGCTTAAGGAGGAAATCAGAGACGTCAGGCTTGGAGCTTTGCGTTCCCAGCACCCTGAGTCTCTTCTGAGACTGACGCTGTGATTTGGCTTTTAATCAGATGGTCTCTCCGCTTTCAGGGTTTATGTCAATTCCACCGAGAAATTCAGGTACACTGATCAAAAACAGCCATATAAAAACATGGGCATTCATAGACCAGCTGTGGTTCACCACGCCAAGCAATGCCCAGCAGGGTCAGCCTTCTGTCATAATCTCCAGGTTCACCACTAGGCGTCAGGAAGGAAGGAACAGCAATGCACTGGAAACAACGAGGGAAAACAGCAGATCCTTTAGCAGGAGGGGTGCTGGTGCTGTGTTCCGAGAAGGGTTCTGAGCGCAGCTAAGGGCCAGCGTGGCAAGAAAGGGCTTGTGTGACCCCCTTCCTCCCATTCATGCCCAGGACCCACCCCCAGCTCCTTGGAGCTTCAGGGAGACCAGTGAGAAAGGTGAGGCACACACACTTTTCCTTAGATTCTTTCCTTTAACTTTTTGTTTGGACAAAATTTTGGACTTCCAGAAATGCTGCAAGAATAGTGCCAAGAATTCTCACTATCACAGTGGCTGTCCGGCCATCATCCCTTCTTATCTATCCATTGGCTTCCTACAGTAAGGACGACTGTTCTCTTCCTGTTCACATTGGTGTGGACTCTGGAAGGATCTTTCATTCAGGGGGTCACAGTCTGCTTCTACTGTTATTTTGATGCTTGACTCTCCCAGACTCCAGCGGTGCCCCTTCTCTGCCTCCTCCCACTCCACAGGTCCCCTGCTGTCAGAGCACGTCACACTTTCAGGCTCCACCAGCCTCCAGGCCCTTTGCTGCTCTGCAAACAACCTTTTTTCCAGTAAGCCTGGCTCCTTTATTGGAGAACGGCAGCCACTGTGTTTCTAATTTTGTGTGTTTGTGAATCGCAAAGAGATGAGCAATTACCAAGATGTCAACAAGGTAACCTCTGTAGAAACCCAAAGAGATGCTCGGTGCATGTGTTTATTCACGCCTTCAGATGTGACTCCACGTGTACGCTTTACACTGGTTGGGTGGGGCACACTAAACAGACAGGCCAACAACATCATTGGTGGAGTATTTTTTTCTTTTTAAGTTGTGCTTTTTGGTGAGGAAGATTGGCCCTGAGCTAACATCTGTTGCCAATCTTCCTCTTATTTTTTTTCTCCCAAATCCCCAGTACATTGCTGTATATCCTAGTTGTAAGTCCTTCTAGTTCTTTGATGTGGGACGCTGTCTCAGCACGGCCTGAGGAGCAGTGTGTAGGGTCCACGCCCTGGATCCAAACGTAAAAAGTGGAGCATGTGAACTTAACCACTATGCCACGGGGCCAGCCCCATTTATGAGGTATTTTTGCAAAGAATATTGAAGTTGGATCTGATCAGACCTTCGGATCTAGTTACCAGTTTACAGGATTACGGAGGATGGAAGGACGTGGTCAGGACACCACAGATCTACTCAGCCAAATCCAGGGAACTCGGTGCAAAGGAAAAGGAAAGAGATGGGGGACCCACAGATTGGAAGAGACTTACACAGTTAAAAAACAGTCAAAAAGTTCATGAGCCAACTGGAGAGAGGTAACAATGATTGGGTTGTTTAATGATATGGATGTATGCCTGTTAAATTTTTCAGATGTGAGAGATTATTACTGTTAATTTAAAAAAGAGTCCTTAACTTTTAGAGCAAAATTCTGAAATATATATCAATGAAACAATATTATGTCTGGGATTTGCTTCAAAATAACCCGAGATGGAGGCAAGGGGGTGGGGTGCAGGGCCACCAGCTGACAACCGTTGAACAGGATGCTAGGTGCATGGTGAGTTGATTTTACTATTCTCTCCTCTTTTGTATATGTTTGAAACTTTCCATAAGCAAAAGCATTAAGATGAATTACACAGTGAATAGACGCACACACACACACGATGTAATTTACTGGTGTGTATGTAATGCTGGTCTACGAGATGGCGTATATACAGCATAGTGGATTTTGGGGAGCTTTTCCATCGTTGCATCAGACCGAAACCAAGCAAATCAAATGGGTCAAGACACAGACTGGTTTGCTGGGGGCTTTGGTGCCAGAGTCTTGGGGTCAGGTCCAGGCTGTGCTGAGCTGGCCGGTCACTCAGGTGATTATTAACTCCACTAAGCCTCTGAAAAGGAGAGAGTAGTGGTCTCTATTGCACAGCGTTGCAAGGACCTCATTCTCCACGTTGCTACCAGAGGCTTTCCAAAGCACAAATCTGCGCAGGTTTTCCCTGCTCAGAACTAGCTAACGGCTTCTGAGTGTTTTTAGCATAAAGTTCAAAACCCTCAACTCGGTCTGTCAGGCCTTTGCGTCATCTGGCTCCTGACTGTCTTTCTGCCTTGTTTCGTGTTATCCTCCCAACTGCGCCTTCGCTCACAGCTCCAGCCACACTGGCTGTTGGCACAGGGCTCTCTACTCCTCCCTGATTGCGAGACTCCGCAGGTGATCCTTCATCCGCTGGATGGTCTGCACTCACTCTGGCCAACCCCCCTTGAAATGAAGCTTTAGAGAAGCCCTCTCCGGACCTCCCAGACGGCAATACCTGCTCTACGTTACAAAGCTCTCGTGGCAGCTTGCCTATGCCCTAATTAACGTGTGCAGTTATTTAAGGTCTGTGCATCCCGGGAGACTACAGCCTCCCAGAGGGCAGGCCCAGGCAGCTCTTGTCCTCGATGCATCCAGTCCCAGCTGGGGCGGGGGCCAGAGAGGGTCCCTAACAGGTGTGAGCTGCAGTCTGAGAGCACGCACACACACACAGGAGGGAAACATGTAAAAGTGTGTAAGGATGTTGATCACGAAAGAAGTTCTATTCAGATCTTCACTCTTACCAAGGTCACTAGTAGTTTTGGACCATAACGTGCAGCCAAACATAGACATTATCGAGAAGAAAACCACATTATTTTGTTTTTATTCTAATAAATAAATGGTCACGTAGACACAAAGTGTCTGTGAGGATGTGTTTGTTTGGTATCCAGCAAACTAAGCCACATGCAGTTAGTAACTTCTCCATGTATGAATTTTGTAAAAAAGCTATCAGGAAGTTAAACAGTTTTCCTAAAGAGCAGCCGAGTGTCTGCAGAAACGTCAAGATGAAGAGCAGCATTTCAAATGCGGGAAGAAGTGCAGTGAGCCAGGGACCTTGACTATGGGGTGCACAGAGTATGTTCCTGTTGAATGCAGTGCCTCACACGGCAAGTACAGACACCAGAAAATACTCAGACCATTTCAGGCATTTGTCATGTGGAAGTAATTCAGATATAATCTTTCTAAAGATGATATATGTCCTTGCAGAGTATTAGCATGTTTTTCCCAGAACAACCTTGAGTAACATTCATTGGCTCAAATAAACAAATATTCCCACTTTAGAGAAACCTGTCTGACCTCCATCACGTTACTCCTGGGAGGTTGGGGAGATGCCATCCTTGTGTTTTCTTGCTTACAAAGCCTGGAAAACAGTACACTCTCCTTCTCATTTTTCCTGTTTCTTAAGGAAACATCCACTGCCCCACGAGCATTTGCTGCTCCCACGTTCTGGAGGTTACAGTGCTAACAGAAATGCGAGTGGGGTCTCCAAAGAAGCCCACGTGAAACAGTGTGTTGCAACATGGGGGTCAGAATCTCTTTCTTTTCTGAAGCTCACAAAGAACAGTGATGCTACTTAAGCCATTAATAGCTTTCTTAAAAAAGGAATTAAGCTCAGGGTGAGAGCAGGTGGCCTAAAATTGTACAGGAGGAAGTCGTGCTGGATCAAGGCACTGACTAAACCCTGGGAAGACGGTGAGGGTGCCATGGTCGCTGAGGAGGTGACAGAGTCTCCTTTTGATATGTTCTCTAAAATGGCGATAAACGGTTGAGGTGAGCATGAGGACCCGGGATGTTAGAGTCCTTCTCAGTCTGAAGATTTTCTGATACCAATCTCTTTACGGTCCGTGCTTATGTTCGCACTGGTTTTTACTTCCATCATGGTCAAACCATTATTAACAAAAATTTAGGAAATTTTTAAGTTAACTTTAACTTTAAGATGAGCAGACCAGAAGGGAAGATATGTCTGCTTGTAGTCCTGAGCACTTTACAAGAACCACCATGGGTTTAGTGATCTCTTCTCTTCAGAGGCAGAATTGGGGCCCCAGACTTTCTGCTACTCGGCCTGACATCCCAGCTCAGGTGGTGCCCTGGCTTAGAAGCCACGGACGTGGATGGCAGAGCAAATTGCCTGTTGTGCTTTGGCCAGATGTCAAGAGTCACTTACGCTTTTAAGGAAGTGACCTGCGCTGTGGTTTTGATAGGATTCGTGGTGTTTCCAAGTTCCTCCCGGGCTGCACTCGCTCCTCCCGACGTGTTGGGGAAGGAAGTGAGTCCCTCCTCGGGGGGCCCCTCAGTGTGAGCATCTGCAGGAGAAGCAAACACGATTTCCTCAAGAATTGGAATGAATATGTTTGACTCTGTGAATTTCAGGCCTTTCCTAGAAGGTTAGAAAAAACTTTGGCATGAAAAGTCTGGTTATATGCAATATTATAAAGAATATATTTATATGGGGAAAACATCCTAAATTTGAGAGTTTCAGTTTAAGATGAAAAAGAAACATTAGGTCCCTTTCCCTTCCTCAAAGTCAAATTCTTTTGACCCAGGAGAGGGAAGGGGGGCTGGAGAGACTTTGTGCTGTGGCTGGTGCCAACCGAGGAAGAGGCCCACGGTTTACACGTTCCTGATCTGGCAGGTTCATGGGACCTGGAGTGGTGGGATGGTGAGGAACAGAGAGGGATACAGTTGTGCATTGCTTAACGATGGGACACCTTCTGAGAAACACAGTGTTGGGCAATTTCATGGTTGTGTCAACATCATGGTGTGTACTTACACACACCTAGATGGTGCAGCCTGCAGCACACGTACGTTATATGGTACCACTGTCGTCTATGCGGTCCCATCATTGACTGGAACATCGTTCCACGATGCAGATGTTTAAGACGGGTCTGATCGCCAAGACAAAACGGCAGTGGAGCTTGTCATGGATGTTCTATGTGTAGGAACAGCTCTCATCTCGGGGAGCTCTGCCTTCCGGGGGCACTCACCTTGGTCGTGGTGTTCAGGCATCTCTGCTGACTCCCCACCCTGTTCTAATGGTGTAAACTCGCCTCCCATTCCACACGCTGCAGAGGACCCTGCGGAAGTCAGGACTCTTCAGAGTGATGGGGGAAGGGGGGCTTGCTTCTCCACTGCCCACGCAGGGTGAGCCGTGAGCTCCGTTCTGAGTTAGTTACTGCAGCCTGAGGTTCCCCTGGACGTCTGCCAGTGAGAAGACAGCATTTGGTGTGTCCCCAGGGAGAACAGACTAATTTTAACAAACTGACCCAAACAGAGCTTGGGAGGTCAATATGTCGCAATGCCCTTCTTCCCTTCCCACTACGCAGTTCATTCCAAAAGCTGAGGATGCTATTTTTGTTTGATCTGCTATTTCAAGTGAGCTTTGCTGGGGCTCTCTTTCAGCAGCTCGGGAGGTGGGCGAATCTTCTTCTGTCTCTTCCACAAACTGACCCTCTCTCTTCTGGTGTAAACAAAAGTTGAGATTAAAATGGAAAAGGCAGACTTTTCTGCTGGGCTCTGAGGGCCACTCCCTTCCTCAGTGTGTGGCCAGTGGGGTCTGGACGTGGATGCAGCTGTGGTGGGGGACAGAGTTGCCGTCGACTGATCCCTTCCGCGGACACGGCTCTGGGCACGGGGCCCTGTCTCACTGCATCTGAGGACAACCTGGAGGGGAGGAGCTGCGGGGGAAGGGAAGGGATCCCCCCAACTCTGAAGACACTGACGATGTGGGAGCCTTGTTTCCCAGACCTGGCTCTGCAGGGTGACCCTGTCGGTCGCATCCTCACGCTGTCAGGTGAAGCATTTAGACCAGCAGGGTGCTGTCCCTCTCGATGTTCTGAGCTTCCCTCATTTCTCTGGTGGTGCCTGGTGGCCTCATGGCAGACTGGGTCAGCTCCTGGAGACATTTGTCGTGTGTGAGTGCACACGCATGTGTGTGTGTGTGCTGCACACATGGGCGTCGGGGAGCTTCAGAGTTAGCTTCTGTATTATTTCTTCTCCTAATTCCTTTCCCTTCTCCTTTTTGAAAAGTGGAAGAGTTTGGGTGACAAATGCCTCTTGGTCACTCAGGGTCAGGTGACCCTGAAACCCTACGGTAAAGTGACGGACGGGTCCAAGTCTGCCTGTGTCCTTTCCTCTATCCTCTTGCCTGTTTATTCTCTGGAAAACTTCTGCTTCTTTTGGATGTGGTTCTCTGATTCATTCAATGCGTATTCACGGAGAGCTGCTCCGTGCCACGGCCTGTTATGGGTGATAGAGAAATGGAGAGGAGGACCCCAGGCCGCCCCGGGGGCTCCTGGCCGGATGGTGGACGTCAAGAACGCACGCTGCCTTCTGCCTCCTCTCTGACTAGTCCTCAGAGGGTCCGTCTCCCCCAAAGCCTGGTGGAGTGTCCGTGTGGTTAGTTGTGGCCACCAGAACGTGAGTGGGGTGTGGACGTCCCTCCAGCTGCCGTGGCAATGTGCCAGGTCTGTTCTCTTGACCCCAATGCCTCCTGTGGCCTTGTTCAGTCTTAGGGAGACCTTTACTTTAAAAATTTGTCATTCAAGGGGCTGGCCCCGTGGACGAGTGGTTAAGTTTGCGTGCTCCGCTGCAGGCGGCCCAGTGTATCGTTGTTTCGAATCCTGGGCACGGACATGGTACTGCTCATCATACCACGCTGATGCAGCGTCCCACATACCACAGCTAGAAGGACCCACAACGAAGAATATACAACTATGTACCGGGGTGCTTTGGGGAGAAAAAAGGGAAAAAAAAGTGAAATCTTAAAAATTTGTCATTCAAACCAAACAACCAATAAGCAAAACTGCCCATTTTTTGCAGTGCAGCCGCGCAAACCTCAGGTGGAGAAGGACCGTCCAGTCTATTCCTCAGCTGTACCCTAAAGATTTGATCTCTCCTCTGTTTATAGACACTTGGATGGTTTCCAAATTTTGGCAGTCTAAATAATTTTTCATTGAACATCTTTGTACATAAATCATTGTAATTGTGTCTCGTATTTATTATGATAAATTTCTAGAAGTGGAATTATTTTGTTGAAGGGAATCAACGTTTTAAAGACACTTACTATCTATTTATAAATTCCCGCTAGAAAATTTGTACCAATTTATAATGCTACCAGTTGTTCTTCATCAACCGTATGAATTATTCGTTTGAAAATTCACTTGCCAATTTGATTAGTGAAAATAGTGTATTAAAGTTATTTTCATCTTAGTTTAACATTGACTGAGACATTTCTGTCTGTTATTTGAGCTCCCATTTCACGAGGTCCCTTCATTGCCTATTAGTGAGGACCTACTGTGTGTCAGACTTTAGAGTTCACAACACACATGGTAAGTGTAATTATTCCTCTCAGGAGGCGCAGAAAGGCCACGTGTGTCACACAGACTCAGTGAAGGAGGGCCCAGGCAGGCCAATCCCGACAGACAGCGCTTCCTCCTAGAAGAGCTGGCGTCCTTTCCTCAGATTCCCTTGAATGTGTTTAGAACCAACACGTCTGTGTGCCTTGGGTTTTCTTCATGGATGGGTGTACTTTTCGTCTTTATTTTTCAAACAACTTTATTGGCATATAATTTACACACCATGAGATGCACGCATATTAAGCTCACAGCTGGACGAGTGTTGAGAAGTGTGCACACTCATGAGAGCAACTCCACAATCCAGCTGGAGCACCCCGTCAGCCCCGGAAAGCATCCTGAAGCCTTTGTACCACCCCCTGACACCCGGGTTAGCCGACTCCAGTGACGACATGTTCTCGAAGTTCACATAAAGGGGATCTTTCCTCCCCGGGATCTGAGCCTCGTCTCTGCCCTTGCATCATCTGTTCTTCTCTTGTGTTGCTGAGGAATTTTGCAGGAATTGTTCCCTGCAAGTCAGAGGGGAGGGGAGGTAGAGGGACCCCTCCTGCCTTATCTTGCCCACAGGGAAACTGGTCTCTGCACAGCCCGTCTTCCGCCATCTCGCAGGCTGACTCAGTCTCAAAGAAACACCCGTGGACGCGATGGCCCTGTCTGCTTCCATTTTCCCTGCCCCCTGGAGCCCGTCTGCAGCTGGTGCCAATGTTGCACCTGCTGGGCCTGTTCTGCTTCTTTGAGGCTGCTCGGTCCCTCTGTGGAAGGTCGGGCCTCTCTGCGGGTTCTGGCAGAGTTGAAAGAACAGGGTCGGAGCAGCTGAGGAGGAGGCCTCTCCAAGTGGCTTTACAGAGATCCAGGGAGCAGCTCGACCGCCCGCTGTCTCCTATTGTCTCTGGTAAACCGTCGTCAGTGGTCCAGAACAGGGTCCTGGGGTGGTTGGTTGGGACCAGGTTGGGGAGGGAGGAAGGGAGCTCGGGCCGAGGGGCGTCTGGGGCGGTGGGAGGCCTGAGGCCAGCTCTGTACAGGTGGAGTAAGTGAGATTCTACAAACGCCGACCCCTAGGAACACCAGGACCTCGTTCCTCCTCCTCCAGCCCTGTGCCACCACCTTCCTGGAGAAATACAGGTTCTGGGCAAAAACATGAAGTTATTCAGCACAAATCAGTTGTGGTTCTGGTGACAGTTCTGTCATTCTCTCCTAGTCCTTCCTGGCCGTCCTGGCTCCCCACACTCTCTGTGACTTACATAAAAGCTTTTGAGACACAAATACACTGGTTTGGAAATACCATCTGGCTGAAAGAAAAGAGTTCTCTCTGATTCATTTCCAACTTCACTCACTTAGATCGGAGCACCTGTGCTCCGCTGGTCCTCGCGGCAACATCTTGTCGCAGCTGCGGGAATTCCCAGCACCTCACCTTGGGTGGCGAGAGTTGGCAGGAGGACGGTGAGTGGTGGATCACCCCTCAGAGCCCCCCGTGTTCTAGAGATTCTGTCCAAGCGCAGCCTTGTGGACCTTAAAGCCTGGGGCTGCTCCAGGTTTGCTGATGTGATGGCACCTCCCCCTAGACAGCGGGGTCTCAGGGAGACAGACCCTGTGGCACCCCAGCTGCATCACGAGCCTCCCAGCCCGTCTCCATGGGACTGGGGTCGGGGACACAGCCCTGGAGCCTCTTAGCTGGAGGCTCGGCGACAGGAGAACTTAGGGAGTGCTGGCTGTAGAGAGAAACAGGTGGCATCTCCCGGGGTTGTTGTCCTCCCTGCGGTGGGACAGCAGGGGCAGACGGTGATCTTGTTGGAGAAGAAAACAACTTGGGGGTTGTCACCATACAGGAAGTCAAGGATCAGGAGACCCGTCCCCAGCAGAGCCAGGATCTGGCCTGTCCACTCTCCACCCTCAACCTGATCACTTCTTCCCCTGGATGAGAAGTCCTTGTACATCAAAGGGAAGTGCGGGGAAGGAGAAAGGCCAGCAGGATGGGACGGGCTGGGTCATTGGGAGGCAGCCGGGGCAGCGGGCAGGTGGACACTGAAACATCCCACAGCTCAGAGGACCCCAGAGGAGGAGGTCAAGGTGGGACGTGTCAAGTCCAGGCCGTGTTGCTACAATCTGTATAGCACCAGCCGGCACCAGAGACCAGAGTTTTCACGTTGCTCAATTTATAGACGAGGAGACCTGATCACTCTTGCAGGAGGCCTGCTCCACTAGGGTGGCCCGTCGGTATTATGGTCCCAAGTACAAGGCACTTCACCCCAAACTGAACACCGGCTCACAAGCTATTTCCACCCGACACACGTGAGACGGAGTTTGAGCAATTATCCAATTAATCTGAAAATATGTTAAAATAATTCAGAACCCAAACTCAATATCATAGTTCCAATTATCAGCTCACACTGATTAAATTAACCTGTGATCACAAACCACCTTTCGATGTTGCGCTGTAGACGTGCAACGTAAGTGAAAACATTATTATGCTCCGAAATGGAAGATTCAGGAGTGAGAAACTGAAGATCGCATGGTGCTCTCACTGCGAGTTGACAGATGTCCATAGCCAGAGGGGAAGCAATTTCAGGACGACAATGACTGTTATGACTGTTAGCGTTTGGTTCCCTGACGGCTGGAAGTGACAACGGCAGACGCTGTGGCAGGTCAGCATGAGGCAGGAGTCGGCCACACAGCCGCTTCAGCAGCAGAGTTCTGGTCCATCACGCCAGCCTCCTCAGAGATGACTCTGCACCGAGGGCGCTTCCAGAGAAACCTGCGCCCAGACTCAGCAAGAGGCTGGGGCCGCCATACTTTCCTTTGGGATCAAGCTGCAAATGTGCTCTTCTCACATGAGAGCGGGGTCCCAGGAATTCACGGAGCGCCTGTCCTGCATGAGGCTCTCACTAAATGCATTTCAGTTAACCTTCATCCTCAGATGTGGAGCATGAAGCCCAAGGGCACGTCACCAACAGAAACAAAATCCCAGAGATTTGTGTCCTTTCCGCCATAGCACTCGGCTTCCCGGTGGCCCCTAACAGCCTTTAAACATCTTCTTAAAACTATTTCTAATGTGCCGCAATAGATTCACTTCACAGAGTTTCGGTGCTTGTGAGGATCTTGGATTCTAAGTGGGAGACACAATTTCTACTCTATCAGTGGGGAAACCGAGGCTGGAACTAGTAGTGGGTCTGTGAGCTTGGCATGTGTTTTGAACACGCCTTTCTCCTGCCCATAACGACTGTTCCTCTGTTCTCCCTGTAGGCTCCCTTCCCTTCCCTTCCCTTCCCTTCCGTTCCCTTCGGGAAGTTGTCCCTGAGCCTCCCAGGAAGACACACGTGCTGGCCCCGAGGAGGCCATTATGGGCAGCGCATGCTGCTCTGTAATTGTTATAAAGCCGCGTTCCCTCCCCAGCTGCCAGCTCTCTGCAGATCAGAACTGTTCCTTTTGTACCTCTGGTGCCCATCCCCCAGTAGGTACCACTCGCAGAGGAAGAGAGGAGGGAGCAGCATAGAAATATGGGGTTGGCAGGGACCTCTTGGTGCCGATGGTTTCTCTTCTCTTCTTGTGACATTGGGCCTTTTTGCTGCTTTATCCATAGTGAGGTGTCACTCCTGGTCCTCTGTCCACTCATCAGTCAGGGGTGCTGAGCTCCCAACATTTGCAGGGACATCTTCTCAGCCAGGTCTTTCTTCCAGCATCAAAGCACCTTGGGTGCTAGACTACGTCTCCTGGAAATGACTCAGAATTTGTCTACGGTATTCAGCCCTTGCTGAGCGCTTGCTGATGCTGGGTCAAGAACTTTATAGATGCAGAAATCTAGGCACATAGTTATTTGATCACTCACCCCAGGCCCCCCACGGCGAGCAGCCTGTGAGCCCCAGGCTGTCGGGCCTGACTCAGAACCACAGCGACTTACGCAGATGCTCAGTTACAGCGATTCCTCCAGGACTCCTCCAGTAGACGACCGAGGCTCATAAAACCTGCTCTTCCCGCTGCACGGACAGCCTGTCTCCTCCACAGGAAGTCTAGCCACCTCTGGAAACTTGTCACGTTCTAGGAAGTAGGTCTGACCTCCTTCCTTACTTTCGCTTTCTCCCTTTGGTCTTCTGAGGAAGTGAAATTCCAGATTAGCATGTGATGCATTCAGATGGATGGGATTTGTGTTGTGTGTGCATTTCCCCACACAACAGGGCCAACCAGGCAGAAAGGCGGGACCGGCCGGAAGCCCCGTCTCTTTCCTGGGAGACTTATTGCTCCAGGTTTGCCTCTGGGCGCAGGCAAGAGTCTGGGGCCATGTGCACGGGCATGCCACACTCTCTGTGGCTGTACTCTCTGTGTGTCGCAAGCTCTCTCTTCTTTGATGGTTGCTCATGACTGTGCCTTCTTCTTTCTCAGCCTGTCACTCAGCAGTCCCAGGGTCTGCTTCTCCTCTTGTCCCTGGTCAACCTGAGCAGTGTCTTCGCATGGTGGGTGCTCATCAACACTTGTTGTGCAAATTATTGGCAGGAAAATGTAGATGAAGAGACCCCTTCTTGGCTGTCCTCTCTGTATCCAGGGTCCTAAAAGAAGAAAGTCCAAGCTAGCAGTTGGGTGAAGGGTGTCAATGGCATGGATGACAGAAACGGACTCACTTCAAGGAGATCATTTAAAATGATGTGGATCAATGATGTGGTGGACAGAGGAAGGCCCCCAGAGTTATTCTCCTCCGGATCCCCTGAACCTGCGAATATGCTGCATTGTGTGGAAACACAGCTTTGCAGATGTGATCCAGTTAAGGATTTTAGGATAGGAGATTATCCTGGATTATTGGGTGGGCCCAATGTAATCAAAGGGTCCTTATAAGGGGAAGAGGGTGGTTGGAGGGTCAGTCAAGGAAATGTGACAACGGAAGCAGAGGTTAGAAACAGAGAGATGGGAAGATGCTCTGCTGCTGGCTGTGAAGATGGAGGAAGGGGCCATGAGCTAAGGAATGTGGTGGCCTCCAGAACTGGAAAAGGCAGGAAGCAGATCTGGAGACGCCTGGATTTACCCAGTGAGGCTCGCGTCAGACTTCTGCCCTTCAGAACTGTGAAATGATAAATTTGGGTTGTTTTGTGCCACCAAGTTTGTGGCTGTTTCTTACAGCAGCCACAGGAATCTAATCCATGGTATAGGTCCTCAAGGAGCATGGACAGATGGAGAAAGAGGTCAGCGTGGCCCCACCTTGCTCATGCCTCACCGCCAGTCAACATCTGGTGTTGGATTCTAGAGCACGTCTCCTTGTACCTTGAAGACTCTTTCTCCAGATGTTCCGTGAGAGTGAAAATTACAGACAGCTGACATCTTTGTCCTTGTGGGAACGGGCACAGTGGGTGCCCTGGTAGTGGAGTTGAGGGCGGGAAGCAGGAGAAGGCTGCCGAGAGGGAGGTGGGATGGCACGAGGTGACCCCGTCTCCCGGCTCTGCTCGCCAGGGCACCTCACAGGCCCTTTGTCTCAGCCAACAGTTGGATGCAGCCAACTGTGTACTCCAGAACCCAGAGTATTTCTCCAGGAAAAAATGCTCAGTTCTTTCCAAAATGCCACGAGAACTTTAACGTAGGGAATAAATAACAGGTGCCGGGAGCAGCTGCTCCTGACTCACGACTCTTCTTCTTTAAAATATGTCTTCTGTGGGGAACCGAGGCCTTTCAGAAGCGTTTTGCTCTGAAATATTCAGGGAATGTTTCTTGCTTTTTCTGATTACAGCAGCAGGTTTCGTATTTATAAGCTGAATCACGAGACCTCAGCAGAATGAGAGAAGTAATACATTAGAGGCAAAAAAAAATCTAAATCACTAACCCCGGCAGTTGCTTGGAAATAGCATTTGGTTCTCCACTGGCACCTTTCTGAGATGAATTGTTGACTCTTTACAAACCTAGGCTGGAACAGAGGCGGCGTGAGTGTGCAGACGTCACACACTGGCAGGCGTGGGGGTGGGTAAGCATCCACACTGGGTTCTGACTCAGAGGTCTCCCTCGTTGGCTGTCTGGTCCCAGATCTGCTATCCTCCAACATTCCCAGAGTTCCCGGGTCAGGGTCTGTCTTAGGAACGAGCGATGAGATCCTGAGGTTCAAGGGGCTGGTGAGAGCTCTCGCTCACAAACACTGAGGAGTGACCGTGGCTGAGCCCTGGGCTTGATCAGCAGAGCAAACAGGACTCTGGTGCCACTGGTGGAGCGTTTATGGTCATAAGACAGATGTGAAATGTCCTGTGTTCCCCGGACAGGAGATAAAATAAGGTTACAGTGTTTGCCAGACGGAGATGTCTGTTGTCACAGGATTCTGCGGGCGCCACAGCCACTCAGACTTTGAGCTACCCCAAATAGCAAGAATTTCTACTTGGTTTTCATTCCTTTTTGGCACCTCCTGAAAAGTGTGACTTCAATCGATTAAGCTATTTCTTCGGTTTGATGACTGCAAACTCTCCTCCTTGCTCTCTACCCCGTGGTGCGCAGCTGTGTTCCAGGACAGAGCGCAAACACTCTTCTTGGCAAAGCCCATGCCTGCTCTCCAAGGTGTCTTAGGATAACAGGCACCACCTGCTCACGATGTGTTCTCACCTGTGGGAAGATGGCTCTGTAAGGCCGTGAGGTTAAGTGGTGGCAGCAGGGAGGTTTAAGATTAAGAATCTTTCCTTCAGGAACGGGGAGCATGCTCCCTCTGATGGCATCAAGGCGCCAGGCTCGACACCCTCCTTCGTCACATCCAGCTGGGTTTTTTCACCTGCCTCTCTTAACAAGTGCCCTTCCGCAAGCTGGAGCTCGAATTTCTCCCCATGTTGTGCAGATAATGACCACCCAGCGAATCTTCGACTTTGGATAAAATCTCTGGGCTTTTTGGTGTGGGAGAACGAGAATCTGGTCTTTTGCCTTTTTCTGCTGTTTATCAACTCAATGTGAACTGGAAACTCTCTAATTAATTCAAGCCGCAAGCTCCTAGGCTGCTATTGAGGACACATCATTTGGGGGCACTGGGGAGTCATGGGGCCGCCCCCTCCCTGAGCCTGCCTGGTGCCCAGTTCACCCTGAGGGCCTCGGCGCAGGGCGGTCCGGGGGACAAGCCTTCCTGGTGGGTTCTGTCCGTGTGCTGACAGGGTGTGGCTGAGGCCATTCACGTGGGTCACCTCTCCCCCGCCAGCTTCCTCAGGCAGGTGGTGGGGCCACCTCGGAGCCCGGAACCAGCCTTTCCGTCCCCACATGGGGGACCAGGCTGTTCTGGATGGGACCCTGAAAGGCTGGTGGTTGAGCAGGCTCTTCCCTTGGGTGCAGCTGCTTCCTTTGAACAAATGGGAACTGTCTATCCTTCTTGGGTGCTGTCTGAGTTTCCGAGGGCTGCTGTCACAAATTACCTCAAACTAGGTGGCTTAAATGACAGAAATTCATTGTCTCACAGTTCTGGAGCCCAGACGTCCGAGATCAGGGTCATCAGTGGGATGGTTCCCTCTGAGCCTCTGGGGGGCAATCCGTCCATGCCGCCCTCCCAGCTTCTGGTGGTGGTGACGATCCTTGTGCTCTTTGGCTTGTGGGGGCATCACCCCATCTCTGCCTCCATCTTCTCAGGGGCGCCTCCCTGGCTGACTCTTCTCCTCATATTATAAGGACGCTAGTCATTGGATTCAAGGCCTGCCCTGCTTCAGCATGACCTCATCTCCACACTTAACCATCTGCACAGACCCCAGTTCCAAATAAGGTCACACTCTGAGGTTCCGAGTGGACGCAAACTTCAGGGGGACACCACTCAACCCACTCCAGACCCTTTCATCACTATCGTTTGGGTGACTGTTTAGAAAGCATTATCTGTTACATGCTTTTCCTCGATGAGTGTTTTCTGAGAACCTACTTGTTCAAAGCACCCAGGGAGTATAAATGAAGGAGCGAATGGCATTCCTGCAAAGACAAGAGGTGGAAGCTGTGCCTGGAACTAGGCAAACACCCTGAGACAGTCTAGTGAGTAGACACGTGGCAGAATGTTCTAGACTGGACACTCAGTGCTAACAGAGGCTGCAGGAATTATGGGCAGCCTCTCACCTGTACAGGGGCTGGGAATATACCCGTAAACACAAGTTGGAGTAGACAGTTCTGAAAGACGACAGGACGAGGTCTGCCGAGGGGCCTGCCCGTGAGTGTGCGGACCCTGGGCAGCTGTCCCCACGGCCAGGAGGGGTCGGAGCTGGCTCTGACCTCAGTCTCCTCACTCGAGCCCTTCTGTCTCCCAGGAGCAAATCTGCGCAGCAGGGAAGAAAGAAAGTTACCTTTCTTGGTCTAGAAAAGTCCATTCCACAGTTTTCACCATCCCTTACTGACAAATAGGATTTTAAATCCCTTTATCTGGAGGCAAACAGAAAGTGTGGGCTTGTGGTGAACAATTTGAGCCGATATTCTTGCCAGCTGTTAGGGACACATGCAAAAAAAAAAAAAAAAAAGCCAGTGACATCTGGTCGGCATTGATATTTTGTGACAGAAGTATTTTTTTTCCTGGGGGGTGTTTTCCAAGAAACCACATCTCAAATCCTTGGTCTCTTCGGCCCGCAGCCCCTGCAGCCCCCAACCTTTGACCTCTTTGAAAAACAAAAAAAGAAAGTGATCATGTTGACCAAAGCAACTGTAACCCCAACCGCAGCCGCATAATTGGGCGGTGACATTACGGGAGCTCCGATTAAACAATGGCTGAGCAGTTGCTTTCATGTCCTGAGCTTCCCACTCGGACGCCCCGTGCGCCACACAATGGAGCTTCTGCTGAGGTGGACAATATCTGGACACGGCAGAGCCCCCTTTGTCCGAGGGCTGGCCGGGGTCTCACCCCCATCCCACGGGCTCCACCCTCTTCCTCCTCCTCCTCCCTCCCAACCTCTTCTTTTCTGGGGCATTTAGGTTTTAATTTTTTCTTAAGTAAATAATGTCAAGTAAATGTGCTAAATAACACTGTAAATTGTCAGGTCTTCTCTCCCTGATTGTCCCAAGAATGTTAAGGAAACGGGCCAGTTTTAAAAGGGAAGTTTAGGAGAAGGCATTGCGTGCAGGATGGTGAGACCCCCCCTCTCCGATGAGCTGGGGGCTGGAATGTAGCTCCCCCCTCTTGTGCACCTGACGCAGCCTTCCTGACCCTGTCCACTGGCACAGGCTCTCCACCCACAGGGCCTCAGGGACCCTCGCAGAGTGGCCATGCTCCTCTGGGATGAGGCCTCCGTGTGCGTGAGCTCTAATCTGCTCTGAGGGGCAACCTTGGGCAGGGGCTAGGCCTCCGTCTCCCATGTTCACAAGGGCTGGAGGGTCCCCTGGCAGAGGGATAACCTGTCCAAGCTTCACAGATAGGGAAAGTGAGGTCCAGTCCTGCTGTTCTCTGAAGTCCCTGACGTTCGAAGTGCATTTTTATCAGATCTCCTGATTCCGGTCTGCAGAAGGGCCGTCCCTGCATATGACAGTGGCTTCCTCCTTGACGGTCCAGACGGCTGGACCTGGGGGAGGAGCAGGCCAACCTCTCGCCCCCTGCACCGCGCGCCGGCCTCGCGACAGTGGCTCTGTCACTGCTCGTTCCAGGGAACGCCCCGGGCCTCCTCTTGTCCGGGTCTTTCCACGGAAGCACACACAGCCAATTTGGTGGATAATAGAAGTCTCAGAATGGAAACACGTGGGAAAAAAGCTCTTTCCTGGGGTCAGCACAGGACAGGAAAAGGGCTGGTGATGACTTCAATAAACAGAGTTCAGAGAAATGCAACTCTGCACAAACCGAGTTTAAAGTCCTGGTTTCCAGGGAGGGGGAACGGTCAAAAAACCCAGCCCAACACTTCCCACCTTTGGGACCTGGGGCGGCATGGCAGCT
Source organism: Equus quagga (assembly GCF_021613505.1). Lineage (NCBI taxonomy): Eukaryota > Metazoa > Chordata > Mammalia > Perissodactyla > Equidae > Equus > Equus quagga. The sequence goes on from NC_060274.1 coordinate 470,215, forward strand.
GAGCCGCTATTAGCCTGAGATTGCTCAGAAAATACAGCAGCACGGCTGTCACCGCGGTTTGGGTGGCCGGGGAAGTGATAAGGGCTAACGTCCCTCACGGCGCCTCTTGTCCGGGTGGGAGGACCCTCTGCTCTCCCTCCATCACCCTGACCTCTGGACCCCACACGTGCTGCCTCCCGCTTGGTGGAGGGCGTGAGTACATCGTCTTCTCCTTTCAAAATTGCATAGACCCCTGAAAAACGTCCCGATCAGGCTCGTGAAAGCGAAAGCTGTTCTGTGCGTGTGTGAGGGTGAAGGAGTGTTGCATGATTTGGTTCAGATCACTGAAACATAATCCCAATGCTTCCTCATGATTTAGTGGAGAGGATAGAATAGAATGTGAAGTGTCAGGGCCACAAGGAACCTTTGGAACCTGTGAAGGAGCAGAGGCCCAGAGAGGTTGAGAGACCGGGCTCAAGTCACAGAGCAGGCGAGCTGCTGTGTTGGGTTCAAACACGAGTTTTGTAACTGTCTGCTCAGTATGTGTTTTTCATAGTTGTCAATAAAGATGTAGAGAAATTTGAATAAGAGCTCTCACGTGTCAACTGCGTCCACCACAGCTGCATCAGAAGCAGAGCTGCCATCCTGGCCTCTACCTGTGGGCGCGCAAGTGCAGGGGCAGCACCTGGCATCCACCCCAGATGGTCCTCGCAGCACGTCTAGAGATTCTGCTGCTGTTAATGCTACAGTGTTCACAACTGCGACACACTGTTGATCGAAACCCTCTTTGAAGATCCGACTTTCCGCTGACGGGGCTGCTGTGGGCAGACGGGAGGTGGAGTGGTCGGGAGCTGGAAGTCCTGCTGGAGGCCCTCGAATGCACTGAGTGATGAGGGGCTGAGCCATGGTGAGACTGAGGGAAGTTTCTTCTTTTTAGGAAACAATGCGCTATGCACGGGCTCTCATCTCTACACCTCCTCTTCTGGGAATGCACGGGTACGTGCGCCAGCGCTGGCGGGCCAGTGGGTTCTGGATTCTTCTCGCCCTTGAGAGGCTGCATGTGACGCGGGATCTTAGCTTCTTCTCTTGTCCTTCTAAGGATTCCCCGGGGAGAGATGGTCGGGCTGGGGTTCTAAACCGCGGCTGTCCTTGCGGTGTGCTGGCATCGACTGATTCCAAATGTCTTGAACTTCAAGAGATGAGCACCTCAAACCATTAAACCTTTTGCTTATGGGAGAGGTGTGCTGACACTCATGCTTTTCTACTGAGACAAACTGCAAGTGTGGGTCCTTGACTGCCTTCCTGGCCAAGCCTGGGATGGGATGCCAATCCTCACTCGAGCCAGCCACGCTTCTTTCCTCAGCTGCTTCTGGAGAATTCGAGAAAGACTGATGGACTGGCTCAGTGCACTGCAGGCTACTTCCCAGGCTGAGTGTACTGTGGGCGCCTCCCTCCTCCACTTGGGGGGAATTAACGACCTTTTTCCAAGGAATAAGGAGTGAGTGTTTGCACACTGCTCTTTCCTCATCGTTCAACTGGCTTTTCTCCAGCTCTGGCTGTAGGCGACTGACTTCCACAGGCTTCTAGGGCCCTCGCTCATCCCAGCCCTGAAGCTTCCCGGCAACAGACCAGAGCTGGGGTGAACGTGTTTGCACCTGTTGATTCCACACGGGGTCTTTTGTGGGCTCGTGGGCCCTTTCAGTGGGATCCAGGATGGTTCTGTATAGTGAGGACTTGACACTCCAACAACAATGACAATGACACACATTGTGAAGACAACCGTCATAGTTTTGTCTTGCTTTACCTTTTGTAAATCACTTATGCATATTTTAATCTCATTAATCTCAATAAAACCAAGTCTTCAAGTTTGGAAAAGAGCCACAATAGGGGAAGAAGAGGGAGATGTAAGCATGGAAAAATATTTTTAAGGATCTTTTTTCAGGAAGATGTGAGTAAGTACATTTTTGGAAGGAGGTGTAGAAAAGGTTCTTGAATGTTTTATGCTGGTTATTGCCACTGTGAAAAGAGCTGTTGTTTTATAGAGTGACATAAATTTGAAAAAATGGTTATGCTTAAGAAGACAAATACAACTCTGAATTATGCACCAAATATTATTCAACTTGGTAGCGTGGGCTGTGTGGGCAATTGTCCAACAAGGAAATTCCATATTACAGGAGCTTTAAGTTTAAAACAGGTGGAAATGAATCAATTTTATAATGGCTTTAGCTAGGTATTATGTATGTGTTGCGTAAAATTTATTTTCTGTTGTTATGTTGTTCTTGAAAGTCTTGATTACTTCCTCCTCCAGAGGGGTGTTGTGAGGGGGGAGCTCCTGGCCTCTCTGAAGCCACACCTGGAGGGAGCCGCCTGCTGCACCTGCCAGCAGCCCCGCTGGGTAGTCACCTGGAGGTCACAGCAGGTGCTCATGTGGGTGGTGAGACTTGCACCTGTGGGTTCCCCCACGAGCTCGGGCTCTGTTATGTCTTGGAGCCATCTCTTAACTCTACCAAGAGGGAAAAAACCCAAACTCATCTTTGTTGAAAAAGTAATTTTCGTTTTAAATTCTAAACTGATAAAACCATGTTACAGGAAGTTTGGAAACAAAGCTTCTCCGTCCCAGCCTTCTTACCCCAGCCTTCACCTCGCTTGCTGTGTTTTCTTGCATCTCTCATTCCTGTGTGTACTTTCCATAAAGTTGCAATCGCAGGCTATGACCGATTTTGCATCCTGCTATCTTTTACCAAGGTTATGTCATTAGAAATGTCTATGTTGTTACATGGTCTTCGAAACCATCATTTAAAAAGGCTGCTTAGCATTATTCACAATAGCCAAGACTTGGAAGCAACCTAGGTGCCCATCAAGGGACGAACGGATAAAGAAGATGTGGTATTTATACACAATGGACTACTACTCAGCCATAAGAAATGACGAAATCCGGCCATTTGTGACAACATGGATGGACCTTGAGGGTGTTATGCTGAGAGAAATGAGTCAGAGGGAGAAAGTCAAATACCGTATAATCTCACTCATAAGTGGAAGATAAAAACAATGACAAACAAACACATAGCAATGGAGATTGGCTTGGTGGTTACCAAAGGGGAAGCGGGGAGGGCAAAAGGGGTGATTAGGCTCACATGTGAGGGGATGGACTATAATTAGTTTTTGGGAGGTGAAACGATGTAATCTACACAGAATTTGAAACATATTATGATGTACATCTGAAAGCTATATAATGTTATAATCCAGTGTTACTGCAAATAAAAAAATAAATAAATAAAATTAAAAAAAATTTAAAAAATAAAAAAAATAAAAAGGCTGCTTAATACTCCATAAAGAACTTTGTTTAGAAAGTTCTCACTACTGTATGACGTTGTGGCCAACAACTCATTACCGAGTCAGAGAGTGTGAGGTGGTTTTGCTCTTGATACATGAATGACAGATTTCTTTCCCCTGAAAGGGAACCAGTTTCAGTGCCACTGAGATGTGAGAATGCTGTCACCCCAACTTGTCCCTGGTGCTTCATGATGTAACAGGTAAGCAGTCATTTCAATTAACACTGTTTGACCAGGAGCAAGTTTGGCCGTTTTCTCATTAAGAGTTATAATTTTGCTTTCACCTCTGTCTAATACAATATTGATGGTTTTTCTCATCCATTTGGTTGATCTCGTTACTTAATGAGTCGTCCCTTCTTCCGTGTTGCTCTAACTCCTCTAGTCTTTTGGGGGTTATCAGAACTTATCAAGAACAGGGCTACTCTCAATGTTTTCATCATCAAAGACCCTTTTGTTATTTTCCCTAGAGAGCCTGTGTTCATTTTTACTTTCATACGTTTTACCATTTTGTTGATCAAAGACGTATTTAGTTGTCAAGGAGAGCACCTGTTGAGTGTTGCATGAGCAGTGTACCAATCTGACTTGATATAATTCCAGCCCAAAGTAATGCCACTGTTTTCGCTAATCTGTGCGAGTTGGGTGATTATTTGACGGTATGGGGTTCCCATGACAACGCCCTGATTCTTAGATGACGGACTCGGGCAGTTGGAATCCTGTGCCATCCTTCACCTGACTTTACTCAAGGGTGCGGCAGCAAGCGCTGGTGACGTGTCAGAGCTCCCTGGGTGGTTGAGAGCATGGAGACAGACTTTGTTCTTCTCTTCTATCCTGCCCCCTAAGGCCCCAGAGTGGTGAGGAAGGTGTACCTCAGGGGCCCAGGAATTCACTTACTTTTACAAAGTCATGTTAGGACTCAGAGCTTTGGGGGAACTGGTGGAAATTCACCAAATAATCTTTCTGTCCCCAAAGCGTTGAGAAAGGTGGATCAACGGAAGACAATGCCAATGACCAAGAGCCACCTTTGCGCCAGGTGCTGAGCTTGGCACTCTGTATGTGTCGTATGCCACTCTGTATGCCTCCCAAGAGTTTAAGAGATTGGCATTTTCATTCTAGGCTCGAGGAACCTGAAGCTCCTCGAGGTGAAATATCTCTTCCAAAGTGACGTAGCTCGTGAACCCTAGCGCCCAGATCGCTCTGATCTGTCGCTACACTCTTTTTACCGGCTATTGGGCCTACCCCGCTGGCGTTTCATTATCTTTTACCCGAAGCTTCAAAGATGATGGTTGGTGCAAGGCTCTTGGCCAAGTATGGACTCTGTGTGGTTCAGACAAGTTGCGTAGGGATTTATTTTCTTCTTTGTGATTTTTCTGTAATTAAAAGATTTTCAACAATAATCGTCTATCTGAAAAATACAATACACTTTCAACACTTTTATGAAGCTGATGATTTGCTTATAAAGTCAATAATGGCTACAGGGCTTAGGGCACAAGAAATGGCTCGTTTCCCTAAGATTTTCCTGTCTTTTCACCAGTGGCTAACCGAGCAAGCCACTAATGATGAGACGGGATGGAATTATGGATCATTTCCCTTGGGTGGTGGCCAGTTTTCCACAGCAGTGTCAGGTGCCTGGGGGGCAGGAAACCTCTTCAGTTTTGTGATATTCATGCAGGGCCTGGCCCTCAGCAGTTGAAGTGTTTTATTTCTCTTAGGTCTTGGAGCTGGACCCACAAAAACCCAGGTATTTAATGACAGTGGTGGCAGAAAGGCCAGGCTGGCATGTGCGCTGATGGCCCACGTGGAGCGAGAGGCAGACCTATGTTCTGAGTGTCTTGATTTGCTCAATCGCCTCCACAACGTTATTGAAATTCTCTGAGCCTCAGTTTCCTCATCTGAAGAAGGGGATGATGGTTCTTCCTTTATAGCGTTGCTGTGAAGGTTACATGAAATAAACACATGTAAAGTGCTTGGTGGAAGCACACAATATTAATTCTCAGCAATTTCATTTCTTCCACCCAGAAAAAAGAATTCTCTACTGAATCAAATTTTATGTATTTTTCAAGACTCAGAACAATCCCAAGCAGTAAATAAGCTTACAGGAAAGCTTGCTGACACCCAGCAGAAATCCTTTCTGTTTGGACTAAAATCTTTCAGGACTTACTGTCTGTTCCAAGTAGTAAGTTGGCATTAGTTAGTGAGTGGCAAGGTGAGTGTTCATGTTTGTGCCCAACCAGACGCTAAGTTCTTCCAGGGCGGGACCACATGCCATCTCAGAATTTCCTGTAGTAGTTAGCACTGGGGGCTGGTCCTCACGCAGACACTTGTGCATTGATGCATGCGTGTGAGCCCTAGTGACCATGCTGCGTGTTCAGAGCAGGTGCCTGTGGGAGGTGGAGCGGGTCTACGCCAGCCAACACAGCGCGGGCTGTTGGGCCGCCTCTTGTCCTCTCCTGTCTCAGGGGCTACCTGAGGGTGGAATCTCGGGTTCTTCCGAGCACTTGTCTCAGCCGATTCTGAAGACAGGTCTTTGTGTTGCGGCAGTGAACCAAAAAAAGAAATTCTATTTTGATTTGGTCACTTCTTGGCATGAGGTTTTATTTTTGCCACGTTGTGGTGAACCAGCCCTCCTGGCTTGTGCTCACTGGGGCCCGCTGAAGCCCAGCTGTGCCCCGGACACCGGGATGGACGGGAGCAGCTGACTGCATGGGGCTGGACCTCTGCTTCCAGCTGGACGAAGTCCCCACCAATCATGTCACGGTCTGTCGTTTGCAGCTAACGTGATTGTCATGTGTAAAGGTAACTTCAAAGAGAAGATCGTGGCACTAGGGAGGGACCTGCTGAAGGGTGTGGGAACAACTTGCACACATTTTTACACAAAGAGAATAACAAGAGATGGAAGAAATAAAGGGAGGAGAGAGAGAGGAAGACGAGGAGCAGAAAGAAAGTTTCGAGGATTAAGAAAGGAGTGTGACTCCATGAAAAGATGCTCATCATCGCTGATCATCAGGGAAATGCAAAACAAAACTACACTAAGATATCACCTTACCCCCATTAGAATGACAAAAATATCTAAAACTAATAGTATCAAATGTTGGAGAGGTTGTGGAGAAAAAGGAACCCTCATACACTGCTGGTGGGAATGCAAACTGGCGCAGCCACTATGGAAAACAGTATGGAGATTCCTCAAAAAATTAAAAATGGATCTACCATACGATCCAGCCATCCCACTACTGGGTATCTACCCAAAGAGCCTGAAGTCAGCAATCCCAAAAGTCCTGTGCACCCCAATGTTTATTGCAGCATTATTTACAATAGCCAAGACGTGGAAGCAACCTAAGTGCCCATCAACAGACGAATGGATAAAGAAGATGTGGTACATATATACAATGGAATACTACTCAGCTGCAAAACAGAACAAAATCATTCCATTTGCAATAACATGGATGGACCTTGAGGGAATTATGTTAAGTGAAATAAGCCAGCGAGAGAAGGATAATATGTGTATGACTCCACTCATATGAGGAATTTAAAATTATGGACTAAGAACAGTTTAGTGGATACCAGGGGAAAGGTGGGGTGGGGGTTGGGCACAAAGGGTGAAGTGGTGCACCCACAACGTGGCTGACAAACATTAATGTACAACTGAAATTTCACAAGATTGTAACCTATCATTAACTCAATTAAAAAAAAAAAAAGAAAGGAGTGTGACTCTTACTGCTAAGGTTTCTCTTCTTTGAATCCAGTGTCCCTGGGGTGCTGTGTCCTTGAGGTGCCAGAATCTTAGCGAATGGGACTAATAATTCTAGAATGTAATAGATTTCACAATCATAACTCACATTTCGTCTTTCTTCCAACACGTCCAAAGCATACAAAAGATTATATTGCATCAATCTTCCTGCCAGCCAGAAGATATCACGCAGGAGACACAGCCAGGGAATAGGTGCTGTCACTCCACTCAGTTTATTGAGAAGGGGCAATGGAGGAGCTTCAGAGGACACTTTCACAACACCAGCACCACCTGGCAGCTTGTTCCCATCAAGTCTGAATCCGCATCTTAACAAGGCACCTAATTCAGGCACCTTTGGTCTGGGCGGCAAGCGCTCCCCACTCCACTCCTCACCCACCAGTCCTAGCAGGCGCCAGGGGACTAGTTAGACCGACACAACCTGACACGGACAAAACGCATCTTCAACTGAGAGACAGCACACAAAGCAGCTACCCGGCAGTGAACTCTGACAAAACCCCACCACCAGACAGACTCAGGTGTGTTATTCGTGTGGAAGCCGTTGAAGGGAAGGGCTGCATGACCCATCGGCGTGGAATTCAGGAAATGGCGATCTTTCTCTGTTTAAATTACCTTCTTCCCCCAATTATTCCAGAGAAGGTGTCCTGAAGTGCGATTGTGAAAGTGAAAGGCTGAGCCGTGACTCAGAGCGGCTTCCTGGCGCTGCGGTCGGCCTCCCACAGCCCCTCCTGCCCATCAGTAACGAAGGGAGAATCCATTCTGGTGTATTGTTCCTTCAGTCTCCAAACCTGGTGGAGCCCAGTCTGCTGCTGGAAACAGAGATGTTTTCCGACTACAACGTCAACCCGAGAGGGTCCTATAAACGCGAGTGAAGCCACGTGTTGACAGGGCGCTGGGTCCTTGTGAGGCACATTCCTCACGAAGTCAGTCTCCTCTTCCGTCCTGCACAAATGCTCCTCTTCGTAGAGTCTCCTCGTCCGTGTCGCTGGCACAAAGCCTTTCTAACGACGCGTGCGCCTCGTGTGGGAATAAGGTCTCCTGTGTTCCTCAGCGGATGTGATGAGTTCTGGAGACTTCCACCTCCCACTTAAAGTGCCTCCTGCAGAGGCGGGCCTGGAGCTCTTTATGGCATGGTAGCCCCGGGAAGCACTAAACCCACAAAAGCACATTCCCGATGGCGTTTGATTGCCCGGTATGACCCAGGGCACAAAGCCGGGGACACCCCCCCGTGCCCCCTCTGCCCCCCTTACTGCCGCCCCCCCCCCCCCCCCCCACAGAAGTGGGAGTGAGTGGAGGCCGACTCTGGACTTGGAGCACAGGTGCTGGCCGGGAGGCTGGGACGCCGTGCGGTGGGGACAATTCAGCCTGACGGCAAGCTGTGTCTCTCTGTGTTTGGGGGGAAGCTGTCAGGCAGCCGGGCGCCCACTGGGCCCACCGAGGAAAGGGTTCTAGAGTGAGAAGCCCGACTCAGTGCTCCAAATGCTTTCACATGAGGCAGGACCCTGTGCCCTGTGGTTTCAGGACACATACAGAGCAGGGGCTGTCTCAAGCACTCCTGGAAGTGGCCTCCTCAAGTCCTGTGACAAGACTCCTTATTTGGAAAGTGCAGTGCACGTGGCCTTTGGTCAGTCAGATGTCATTAAAGCAAGCTGGCCCTTGTCAATGGCTCCCACCAACTGTCACTCCAGTGGGGCATGTTTAACAGGCCGCTCCACATTGCACTCAGTCCTCGGGACCGTCCACTTCCTGGATTGTTGCTTTGGCTGGTGTCATTCCAGCTTAGACAATAAACATTTTGGCACGAGCTATGCCATTCTCTGTGCATAAACTGTGCAGAGTTAATTTTTGCTAAAGGTAAGTGAATCACAGCATGGTGGGGACCCAGGGGCCCTCTGAGATCTGCATATCCACCCCCGCCTCTGGGCCCACGAGAATCTATTTATAAAGGCCTCCAGGGCAGGGTTGCCAGATAAAAACAGGATGCTCAGCTAAACTTGAATTTCAGATAAGCCACAAATAATTTTTTACTATAAGTGTGTCCCAAATATTGCTTGGGACAAACTTATGCTAGAAAAAATTCGTTTTTTATCTTAAATTGAAATTTAATTGGATGTCCTGCATTTTTATCTGCTAAATCTGGCCGCTACTCTGGGGGCGTCTGTGAAGCTGCATTTCATGAAAAGATGGTCCAGAACACAGAGCCTGACGCTGACCCTCAAGGGCCAAGGGGAGGGTTCGAGTGGGTGTGGGAAGCGTGACAGATGACAGAGCGTCGGGCACGGCTCTCGAAAGGCCTCGGAGGGATCTGATTTATAGCAACACAAGGTGAGATATTTTAGGCATCTGCCACTGACCCAGGCTTAACTTGAGCTTCAAAAGTTTCTTCTCTCTGAAGCAGCCGAGCTATTTCTAGGGAGCGACTTTCCCACATCACGAGTCTGTTTCTTTTAAGGGACGTTTTGCAGACTGGAAGTGCTGGCTGTGGTCAGAACTCATTTCTGGCAAATAATTGAGAGGCTCTGAAGGAGAAATGCAGCTGTGCCACGCGGGCTGCTCAAGAGCGCGGGGAGCCGGCCTCTCGGGAGCCGCCTTTACTAACCCGAGCGTGTCTCGTACCCGTCCTTTGATCCCGGAGCTCGGGGAGCCCGTCTCTTCTGAGGGCACCACTCCCAGGGTTTTGGGAAACTTCCGTTCTTACCCCGTTCTGTAAAGAGCAGCTTTTGAAGAGAGGTACTGAACAATAATTATTATTATGGATGTCACATGTATGGAGCAAAGCACTTTATGCCATTGCGTTCAATCCTCACGACAGACCTAGACGGAAGGTAGGATGTTACAGGCAAGAAAATTGGGACCCAGAGGCTGATGCGCCTGAGACATGAGGCTGATGAGTGATGACAGCACCTCAGTCTCAGGGCTAGCAGTGTGTTTCCTGTTCCAGAATACGAGGAGAGACAGAGACAGAGGGAGAGATACAGAGGGAGACAGAAACAGAGAGACAGAGAGAAACAGAGAGAGAGACAGAGAGACAAAGACAGAGAGACAGAGAGAGACAAACAGAGAGAGACAGAGACATAGAGAGAAAGAGAGTGACAGAGAGACAGAGAAAGAGAGACAGAGAGACGGAGACAGACAGAGACAGATAGAGACAGAGACAGGGACAGAGAGAGACAGAGAGAAATGCAGAGAGGGAGAGAGAGACAGAGAAACAGAGTTGGAGAGAGAGAGAGACAGAGAGACAAACAGAGACAGAGAGATAGAGAACTGAAAAATGAGAAAGAAGCACCAATCAGAACCCTGAGCCGTGGGAGCTGCGGCTCCTGTGAGCACCGTCTCTGCTGTTGGTGGAACCGGGGCTCGGGTGGAGCTCAGCCCCGACCTTCAGGTGGAGGTTCAGACCTCCCAGCCCAGCTGAGTTCTGAGCAGGTGAGGAGCTTCCTGGGGCGGGGGGGGCAGCCCCCAGCTCTGCCCTCCTGGTCTGGATGACCCCCCGAGCCGCCCATCTACTCTCAAAGCCACTTGGCTCACAGCCCAGAGTGTCCAAGCGTCACCCCACCTGCCTGTTCCTCAGCCTTCCTGCCCTGCTCTCTCCTCACGCCTTGTATTTGTAGCACGCTCCCCCCGGGTTCTGGCTCTGAGGCCGGCGGTCTGTGCTCCACGAAGCATTTCCCAGAGGCTCAGCCTCGCGGTCCAAACCCACCAGGAGACTCTAGGCCTTCACTGCTCTTCGAGGTGCTGGTGATGGCTGATCCACAGCGGGGCAAGCCCACGGCCTGCAGCTTCCTGTGCGCTCAGGCAGGAGGGCACGTGCTGGGTCTCACACGGTCCCACCCCTCCCATCAAGCAGGACGCGGACGCCCAGCCCTGGAGTTGCTTCTGTGAGCTGATCATTCCTTGGTGAGGGGGCTTGTTTAATTTTATTTTTCACGTTTAATCTCCAGCTTTCACTACAATGCTGGTATGCAGTTGGTGCTTAATGGATGTTGACGGGTTGGTTGACCTCTATGGGACGAAGCAGCGTGGTAAGGCCCTCGTGCTATGCCACGTAAATGCATGGTTCTAGAATAGCACGACTGTTCTTATTGCAGCGTGTCTAGATGTGGCTTCTTCTGATGGAATTTCAAGGACAGTTCTCGCCTTTGTGGAAAGAGGCAGGGTCCGGCACAGGGACCTGCCTGTCTGTGCTCAGGGAAGGCTGTCTGCAGACCAGACAGAGGCTCTGGACCCTGACACACAGCCCTGGTCCCAGGACGGCGGGAGAGGGACAGAGGGCCGAGCTGCCCCCCTACGACCGGGTCTCTTCCATGGGGAGCTCCCAGGAGAAGGGCGCGGGTTCTCACAGCCTGTCTGGACGCGGCATCTTCCAGCACCGCCCTGACACACAGGCTCCGGTCTGCCGTCGGGCAATCCTGCTCCACAGGCGCGTCCAGGGTCTGTCGGAAATGGTGAGTTTAGCCAAATCTCAGTGCTTCTGTTCAGTTGGGGGAAGGCCATGGCAAATTAGTAAAGAGCTAAAAATCTTGACATAAATTATTTTCAAAGAAATGCAGCTTACTACTTTAGGTATAGTAGAACACATTAACAGAGAAAACGCTAAGAAAATTAGTGTGGTTTGAAGAGTGTCCTTAAATACAGTGCATTACACCTGGAATACTTGTTACACGCACACCGGTACCTCTGAAGCACTTGCACACATCCAATTTGCCTCAGAACTGTCACACTACGACTTTGCTCTTGGGATGGGAAATACACATGGAAAAGTCAACCTGACACGCTGGGCAGACCGTCTCCTTCTCAGATTCTTTAGTGATGTCTTGGCCACGGGATAAAACCATGCTCACCCGGTCTGGGCTGTGAGGACCTGCTCCCGTCCAGACTCACCTCACCACCATCCCCTCCTCTCACTGTATCCACAGTGATACTGTTCTAAACATGTTCCGAACATACTATGCTCCTCATGGAAAACTCCTATTCATCCTTCAAGTCCCAGCACACAGTCACTTCCTCCAGGAAGCCTTCCCTGCCCACCTCAGCCTCCTGGACATTACTCCTCTGTGTGGCCATTGCCATGGGACATCAGAACACTGAACACTCACATAATAGTAATTTGGGATGACAGGTCTGTCTCCTCTCTAGTCGACAAACTCCTCCAGGGTTGACGTGTCTTTTCATCTCTTTCTTCCACTTCAGTACAGTTCCTGGCACATATTAGGTGCTTATTGAATCTGTGGTCAATGAATTTGGAAGACGGAAAGTACTGAATCAGTATTGGCATCTGGTTTTTTCTGTATCAGGTTTATAGGATTCACGACCGACCTCTGTCATGCACAACAAAACAACAAGTGACTTTGTGAACCTGCCCTGTCCCCACCACCCTCCCCCCGACCCTGCCTGCCACGTCTCCACAGGGCAGGTGTTGTCATGCTGTTTTGAACCTTTGCTTTGCTCCCAACAAGCATTATTCAGGCTCCTCCACTGAATGTTGTCGTGTGTCTGTCTTCTATCACAGATGAGCTACTGGTCCCCGTGCCTCCTTAAGGATGATCACAGAGCTGTCAACTCGCTCGCTCACGGCGCTCGTGGCTGGAGACCTGGGGTCTCGGGGGAGGTTTGGAGCCGACGCTAACACAGTGTCATGCTCGTGCGGTTTCCTTACGTAAGAATTCAGAGCAGTACAGAGAGGGGGATGGGACTTTGATTCTCTTGGAAATTCGAATCTGGAAGTTTCACAAAGAGTACACTCGGCAAAGAATTGAAATCCTAGCTTTGGGCTCAGGTAACGGAGGGCAGAGCAACGTTTTAGGGTCACGCAGAAAGCCTGAATCCCTGGTTCCTAATTGTGTTCACAAGGCCACCCACCCGTAGGTTTGACCTCGACCTTCCTCAGTCCCTCATGACCTTCGATGGGAATGGGACGTAGGAGCGGATAACGCCATCTCTGTGGACGGCGGTGTCAACTTCGAGAAACAATGTTTGCATCCTGGTGGATTTTAGGGTAGTCTGACTTGTTTCTGTTTCTGTGTGAGGGCCCCGGGACCTCCTCATGCGACATGACACGATGGGCTTCCTGTTTCCACCGAGTTTCCTTGGAGCAGCACCTGTGGAGCCGAGGTCCAGAGGCGAGGGAGCGGGCACAGTCTGTGCCCAGGTCGTCTGAGATGTGTCAGCGTTCATTCCTGGCTGGAGGGACGGATGCTGAGTCTCAGCTAGATGTCACAAGCTCTGGGGTCCGAGGCAAGGCTGGCACGGCTCCACGTGCTTCAGAGTTTGAAGGGTGTGTGGAGTGTCCCTGGAAAGGCCACTTCCTCTGGATTTGTAACAGGGTTTCGGGGCTGAGCGAAGACCTTAATACCAAGAGAATCGACATTCATTAATACGCCTCGTAACTACAGAATCACAGGAAAACAGAGTGAGGGAGACCCGGGGGTCCTTGTAACCACCAGCTGGTCTGACTTTGCAAACATCCTTTGGTCCACCGGCCGTCTTTGGGAACAGTCCGAGGCAAGGGTACTCTGGACTTCTGGGTGAATTGTTGCCCTGAATTGACTATCGACAAAATTGCCAAGCCAGGCTTCTTTCCTTTTATCCAAAGCTTTTCTTGTTGCAGCCCGGCCTTGTTATGGGCCGCGGATGGACACGAGCCTGCAAATCCAGGCTTCAGATGAGTCAGTTCAGGGTCAGGCGGTGCTTCCAGTGGGAATTCTGATGCACACGCTAAACCCGAGCGATGGGCTGGTGGATGATTAAGATGCCAAGATTGCTGTGTTCCACGAAGGCTGGAGAAGGACCATTTTAAGAATGTGCTTGTCTGATCCACTGCTTGATCCCCTGGAGGGCAGGGTGGGGCTCTGACTCCGAGAGGTGTGAACTTGACTCCGCTTTCCTTATCCGAGACAGGGGTCAAATACCGGCAAGAAAGAACCACGAGGATTACAAGAGAGGATGGACTGATGCTCAGCAAGAGTGCTCAGTGCCCAGGGGGCTGCTCCTCCTTCTCCTGGCCTTCCCCACAGCAAACACACCCACCCCGTCAGTGAAATTCGGCTCCGGGAGATGAGTTGCTCTCCAGGGCCCCAGGGTCAGATCTTTAAGCCTGCTGTTTGTGTGACTGGCTTGCGCAGGGCAAAGGCCGCCCTGAGATGATGGGGGCGTCGGACAAGCACTAGAGTCGGGCTCCGAGGCAGAGGGAATGAGTGCTGGCAGTCTGGGCCTCCCGCTCTCCTCCCAGGGCTCCGGGGCATCCCTCTCCCAGGTGGCCGCCCTTTCTCACCTGGCCGACTGTGATGGCCATTGACATGGCTGATATCCGGAGGCACGACGGTAACTCCTTCAGAAAGGGGCCCCCTCATCCAGTCACCAGAACAGCTGACATCTGTCACGGCCTCTGAGCTTCAAGCTGACACGCGGCAGCCACCAGGAGATTAAACAGTAACAAGTAGCACTGTGTGCTTGCAGAGGACGTCACAGTTACAGGGGACTTCACAGTTTAGAGGGAACTTTACAGTTACAGATCGCTCTGACACGCATGATCAGTGAAACACTGTGACTGCAGCCAGCGCTTCCCAAACAGCACTGCGAGAACCTGTCAGTGCTGCTCTGGGGAAGAGTGATAAGGACCTGGCATTGCCTGGTTCTTCGGGGCCTACAGACCGCCCCTGGCTCCCAGGAGCATGAGTCCCTTACAAGGTTTGCCTGGCGCTCACACCCTGCTCTGCCCATAAGGGTCACCTGGCGAGTGCTCCTGGCAGGGACCAGACACAGGATTTCTTGGGTTCTCTTGGGTGTGGCTGAAATGGAGAGTGTGGCAACCCTGTGGAATGCTCGGGGCGCAGAGGAGCCTGTCCCTGCCTGTGGGGATGGAGGTGGGACCCCCACCTGTCGTAAGACGGGCATTCTCCTCTCTTGCACACAGGGCCACTGTAACACGGGCCTGGAGAGGGCGGGAGATCAGACACGCAGTATTTTCATGTTCTACCCCAGACAAGCATTCACATACCTTAGTTCCATCCCATCGTTACCCCATTTTCCAAATGAGAGAAGTCCCTCTAAGGGATCGAATCCTGCAGGGCCAGGTGCAGGGAGCCAAGGGAAGGATAAAAACAGAGTCTGGACCTTCAGGTCCCATGGGTGCTCGCCAGGAACAAGCTGTCACGATTGTAGCATAAGACTCTCTGGGTTCAGCAATGTTGTAATTTTACTTGAAATCAAAAAGCGGTCATTGACGAGAGTCAGTTATCAAGATCTTCCTTCTCCTGGACAAGGACCCATGTCTGCTCTCCTGCCCGAGGGAGGAGCGGAGTGCAGGCTCCTCCTGGACGGGGACCCACATCTGCTCTCCTGCCTGAGGTGCTGCGTTTGGCTCATGATGAATGTCAGCGCTGGAGGCTCTGAAACTTGACAGTGAGCCTTTTCCTTTTCTATCTTAGAGTTTTCTCCCTGTGGAGTCCATTTATGGGAGGTCTGGACAGCTGTTTGTTGGGAGACATGCCCCGTCTTCTCAGGGAAAGTCAGAGCACAGGTCTCACTGTCGTGGAAGGCCATGCAACTTTTTTTTTTGTGAGGAAGATGGTCCCTGAGCTAACATCTGTGCCAATCTTCCTCTATTTTGTATGTGGGACGTGGCCACAGCATGGCTTGATGAGCAGTGCTAAGTCCGTACCCAGGATCTGAACCTGTGAACCTCGGGCCACTAAAGTGGAGCGTGTGAACATAACCACTATACCACCTGGTTAGCCTCAACCGTGTGGCTTTTTAATTAGAAAAGAAGCATGTGTAGAAATGAAACCACCAGGGTCTCGTGGAAACCAAATGTCTTCCTCCAAACTCAGTTCAGTGACACTCCACATGGTCCTCAGAAACTTACTCTCTCTCTCTGTGCCTCAGTTTCTCCTTTTCAACATTGGCTTTATAAAACAATTCCCTTTCACAGCCCTTAGAATACATTGGGGTTGAATTAGGTCGTTTCTAGAAAGAGCATGAAGTAAATCCTAAAGTTGACCCTGACTCACACCACACGTCAGATGGACCCCGGCCCTGCCCAGCATCACGGGCCTGTCACGGCTCAGACCACGTGGCCTTCCTGCCCCCTGCATGCTGCCTCACGGGCCCTAGTGTCCTGGCGACTGATCTCTGAGCCGTGGAGTTATGACTCCTCGGCTATTTTTTTTAAAGCCAAGTGTGCCCAACAGGAACTTGTAAAAAGTTGTCAATAAAAGTTATTTTTCTTCGGATAAATTCTAACAACCCTCAAGGAAAATGGAAAGTGTCTGCGGTGCCACAGACCTGGCCGTGGAGTGGCTGGTTTTCAGGTCAGGCGAGACCCCGTCTGCCTGACACAGGCGGCATCCTCCTGGGCCGCGTCCCCTCCCAGGGCCCCGGCGATTCCTCCTGCAGGAGTCAGGTGAGCTTCGCCTCAGCCAGAGCAAGACTCCGACGGTTGTGTGAGCCTCCCTAGTAAACCCATCACAGGCAACCCCACGCTCCACACCCACGTCAGTAGAGCCACCCCTCATTCTGTGTGGACGTCCGCGAGCAGCACGTTCTCCATGGCACACGAGAGTGTGACAGCCTGGCCCTGCCTCAGTTTCCCCACCCGGCTGCCTCTTCAAGAGCCCCTGATAACACCTGTTATTGAATCATGCCCAATTTTAACATAAGATTCTGTCTTTCAGGAGAGAAACAAAGCTCGAGTCCGAGGCCAAGGTTTGCTTGGGTTTGGGGTTTTGGTCTGTATCTCCTGAGAACCGAGGACTAAAGGGTCCTGGAGGGTCGACTTCCCACCCAGGGTCCCGCCATGGCAGTTGAACGTCCAGGAGAAAGCGGGAAGGGAGAGCAGGGCCCATGCAGGGCCTGAGTGTGGGGCCAAGGGCTCGGATCTCCCACTCTCGGGACAAGGAGCAGCCCCACCATGGCAGCAAAAGGTGGGTTAAGTCCATCCTGTCAGCTCTGGGCATCTCCCTACCTCCTGGCTTGGAGCCCATGGCCCCGCCTGTGCCCCCAGGCCCGGTGACCCCAGCACCCACACCCCCAGCTCCAGTGCCCTCAGCCCCTGTGCCCCATCTCACCTGGATGGACCACAAGAGAAGCAGAGAGACCTGAGGCCGACCCCTGTCTCGGTGCTGTGGTCACCTGTGCTGGCCTGATTTGGGGATGGCTCGTGGCCTGAGCAGGGCAGGATGGTGGAGTCAGCACCAGTAGTCATTCAGAGACCCTCCCTGACCCCTTTTGCCTCACCCCCCTCCATCTCCCTGTCCAGACCCCCTCCCCTCCCGTTCTGGGGGCCATGGAGAAGGGAGAAGAACACCTGTGCAATTAAAGACGAGAAGGAATGACAAAGCGGCGGGAGGGGCCGTGGCGTGGGGGAGGACCTGAGTCCAGCTTTGAGGAGGGTGGGTTGCGGGAGTATGTGAGGGGTCTCGGGAGCTGAGAAAGCTGCCAGAGAATTGGAAGCCCCAGTGGAGCTGAGGTCACCAGGCTCCAGGTGAGACTCCAGCTCCAGGTGAGTCTCCTGGCTCCAGGTGAGACCCCAGCTCCAGGTGAGACCCCAGGCTCCAGGTGAGACCCCGGCAGGGCCTCAGGGCCAGGGCAGGGCAAGGCGTGCGAGGTGTGACAGGAGGGAAGCCAGGCCTCCCCTCTGGCTCTGCCTCCCTGTGGTCGTCTCTGCCGCTACCCGAGGTCACCTCTACTTCACGGACTCGCAGTGGGACCTTGTTCTTCGTCTCCCTGGGGCAGCCGTGCCCCTGAGTGTGGTTATCCACAGGAAACAGGACTCCAGCTCGTCCTTTGCTCTGGGTTTAAGTTCATGGACTCTCACAGACAGACGCCCCTCCGTCTTTCTCTGTGTCTCTGGACGTCGGTTCCTGCCGAGCCTGGAGTGGCGCTGAGGGAGTGAAGACCCAGCAGGTACCGTCACCCCAAGGTCACCAAAGCAACGACCTGCCAGCCACACCCTGGCACTGGTTCCCCTATTCCTGCCCATCTAGACCCGAGGGACCTGGCCCTGTGCTCAGTGAGGGCTGCTGTGCGCCCTGGGGAGAGTGGAGGCCTGCTCGCGGGATTGACTCCGCACAGCACTGCTTCACCTGCTGGTGATGCAGCCACAGGTCCTGCTCCCAAGGGCATCACGTCAGGTCAAGGAGGGCTCATAGCCCACAGGAAACATGGCGGACTGCTCTCGGGCCGTGTGGACGTTGTGCTGCTCAGGTCCTGCGAGAGCCCCCTCTGTGTGATGCTGCCGGTTGCGCGTGGCTGTGGCTCCTGGGAACAGCTTTCCTCTCTGTGGGATCCAGGCCCTTGCCCTCATTAGCGCATGTTTTAAGACGCCCAGCTGTCTCCAGCAGGGCCGGCATGCAGCTCGCAGGGCTGGGAGCGTGCGGGAGGCCTGGAACACCAGCGCCTGAGACGCTCACAGACGCCTGGCTCCCTGCCTTCCCTTCACTTCCTCCGAGTTTTCTCTCTGTGGGGGCGGGGTGTGGACTCGATGCTCCCTCATCTCGTTGACTCACCCTGTAGATACGGAAGGAAGCCATGTGCCAGGAGTGGGTCACGCTCCGGGACCAGAGGGGGACCTACAGCTCTAAGATTGCTCTCCTTTGATGTTTCTGCTTAAAACTGCAGAGTGGTTTACAGTTTAAAAGGACCATCCCATTATTGCTCTGTGGGTCTTCCCAGCAACCCCGAGAGTGGGGCAGAGCACGTGGTCTCAGTCACAGGTGGAAGGACGGCACTGGGGATTTGTGTGCAGCCATTGCCCAGCGCTGGGCGCAGAGTGCAAGTTCCAGTCTTCGACAGCTGGTGGGGTAACTGCTGGGGTGACTCCTGGACCTGCTGCTGGAATCATCTGTGTGACCCTCAGGACCCCGCTCCTCTGTGGTGTCTTCCTGCGGGGCTGACACGAGCTCCCTCTGGAAAAGCCTACAGGTCGCAGCTCCCATCTCAGGAGCAGAGCACGGCAGCTCAGCGCGGCAGGTTCCATCGGCTCTGAGCGCCACAGTGGGGTCCCCTGCTCTCTCTCCCCGTGGGAGAAGGGGCAGCTGACCAAAGGATCACCCAGTGCGCGAGGCGAGACTGTAGAATGGTCACGACACGGATTCTCGTTAAGTCGCACGCATGGCTGGCTCACTGCCCTGGGGCGGCAAGGATTCTAAAATGCCGAGGGGGAAGACTCACACACACGCTCCCCCAACCGGACAGAGGCCTCGGCACCCGAAACGGTGTCTTTACTGCTGGCTCAGACCTGCCCTGAAAGCCAGTCCTTTCTCTCTGCTTTCTGTCCAGCAGACACGTGGTTGCATCTGTATTAAGGAAGAGGTCAGGCGCAGAAGGCACAGGGCAGGAGTGCCCACAGGCAGCTCCCCTTCCCGAGGCAGCAGCGTGAGCCGTTGGAGCCTGGGCAGGCTCTTCGTTCCACAAGGCACTGAACTGCTAACAGGGATGGGACACATTAGAATTAATAGCACGATAACGCACGATCACATCCTTGGTTTGTAAGGCAAACAACCAGACTTGTAGGATTTGGTTTCCCACACTGTCCCTCGGGGAAGAAACAGACACACCCACCACACACGCTTCCTTCCACGCCTGCACCGGGGGCCAGGCCAGGGGCTCCTGTGGAGCTGGCCTTGAACCACGGGAGAAACGCTCCCAGGAAGTGGAAACATGCAGCATGACACAGTAAAGGCCCAGGGAAGGGATGAGCTGTTTTAAAGGTGGGAGACCCCCCGCAGACCCTCCCATTGCGTTTCTGCAGTTATTCTCTGTCCCCCCCCCCCCCCACCACCGGCTCTACGAAGGTGTGGAAACATCCAGCTGCTTTGTCAGAGACACAGCAGGTTGGTAATCACCCATTGAGCGCGATTTCTCTGTATTTCGTGGACTTGTTTTCATCCACGTTTGGGAGAACAAAGGCTCTGAGTGAGCTTGGCCCGGACGCGGTTCCTGACGCGCTCTGCCTGTCACCGGTGCGCGTGCTGGGCAAGTCCCCGCTTCCTCTGAGGCGTCTCTCAGCTGTAAAGTGGGGTCACCACTTCCCTCCTAGGGTTTGGCATGAGCAGAAAATGAATTACTTGTTCACATACTGCCAGGTACACGGTAGGCATTCTATACACGTTCCCCTCTCTTTTCAAATTGCCAGTGATTTACGAATTTAGAATTATTTCAGAATTCCCGAGCTGATAGGGTGGTGTTACTTAGGAACAATAAAAACGTTTTAATTTAAGAAAATCTTTTCCTGCTCAGTAGTTATCTTTCCCAATCGGGCTGTTCTCTGACATCGTATGCAAAGTGATCATGAGGCCTTGGGGCCTTTTGGTCTAAAAACAAAGCCACCACACAGACGCGGGAGTGAGGGGGACATCTGGGGTCGCAACAGCCTCTCTCATGCCGCCCGGTGTCCTGGAGGGAGGCTGGACCCCAGAGCTTTCATGAGCTCAGACTAGTCCATGGGCACAGGGAGCGGAGGCCGCCGAGCGAGGCTCAGCTGTGAGGCCGCCTGCGAGGGTGGAATTCCTGAGGCCTCCCCTGGACTCTCAGGAGGGGAGCCACTGAGGACCGGGCAGGTGGCCGTCCTCCCCTCTCCTCTGCCGGCTCCACGAAGGACCTGTCCACGCGACAACGAAGGACGACATCACAGTTGGAAGCAGCTTCCGGGAGGAAGGACGTTTCTGTGCGTGAAAGTCTTCCCCCCAAGTTTCCAACAGACGCCCTTGACGTGCTCAGGGTTTGACAGAAGGACAAGGAGAGATGACAGCTTGGGACGCTGTGAGCATCAGCAGCTAGGCTGCGTCCCATTAGCAGGAGGTGTTTAAAGATCAGACACATAAATAATAGCGTTCACACACACATTTTATTACAGGGCTTAATAGCTGTATCAAGAATCAGGACAAAAACAGCGCTTCCTTTTATGGCGTTTAGATTAAAAAAAGAGAGAGAGAGTGAGGAGAAGCTGCCCTGTCAGAAAGCATTTCTGTTTCTCTGAAAGCAAGTGCTATTTTGACAGCGCTCGCGGGTTGCTGTCATTATTATCCCTGTAAACTTTCTAGCTTCCTCCTCTGAGTGGGCTGCCCCTCCCTCCCTCCCAGACGGCCCTCCCTCTCAATCTGCTTCTCCTGCCGGGCTTAATTGAATGTCCTGATGCGCAGGAAAAGGGTTAATGGCAGAACCCAATCACACAATATCTTGGATTACAGACAGCCAGCCAGCAAAGGCCGGCAGCCTGGTAACGAGGCCGCGCCGTGGGAACAGGCGGGCGGACAATGATGGGCTTGACAGCGAGCATGCAGAGGCCACCTTTGGGAGAAACCGTATCCCACAGCATGCGGCGAAAGTGAGAAATAGTAGCAGATGCTGCAGAACTATAAGCAACAGATGCCTTCTGGCCGGGGTTCAGCCAACCAACCAGTGCGCGCCGTCCCCAGGCGGGGGGCATTTCTTCCCCGCCCCCCCGCCTTTGTCGGAGGGAGGCAGCAAATACAAATATTGCAGAGGAATTAAAAACAGCAGATGGTGGCAACGGGATTTGATGAGATCAGGGTCAGCTACAGGCATACATTTGGTGCAGCATTAATCATCCGTTCCTTCGGGGAATTGGGAGTCCAGGCTGTAACGCAGCACCACGCTGACCACCGTGGGGATGTTTTCCTCGCCTCCCCGCCCCTCCCGGCCGCTCCTCCTCCAGCGGGCTGACCCCTCTGTCGGCTTTTAGATGTCTCATCAGATTTAGCAGAGTTTAAAGAGAACATATGCTGAATATTTTGTTAATTCAATTTGTGTTTAAATAATTGATGTTGGCCAATTCCGAACGTGGAACCTGAAAAGCCTCGTGTGTTTGGTTCGATGTGTTATCTATCATCCTTTTGTGAGATGCTGTGGTTCTCATTATCAGACAAATGCTGCCTCCTTTTATCATGAGCTCAGGGGCGTTTTGCCATCTTTTAGTTGCTGGCTGTCGTGAAGGGTGCGGCCTCCAGTTTCCATATTTATGTCCTCGTAAGCGTCAGAATGATATTCTTGTAAATTGCGGATTCTTGACTGAGAGGTCGGTGGACCAGGGAAAGGGAGCAGTTCCTCATGACCTTTACGGAATGGACGTTCCTCTTCTGTGGCTTTCCTAGGAGGCCGTCCCAGCTTCGTCAAGAGCGTGGCTCTGCAGGTGCCCCGTGGATGCACGGGAAGGGAGAACGCAGTCTGCTGTGGGTGCGGGCGTCTGGGGTGCGCGTATGCGGGTGTGTCTGTGCCCGCTTCGGGTGTTCTCTGTGCGTGCATGTGCCTGGGTTGTGTGAGGACATGTGGCCACCTGTTAATGCACCTTGTGAGAAGTGAAACAAGTTTCAAATGCTTTCAGAAAGGAGTCAAAAGACTCTTTGTGGATCGTCACACGTCTCCGGTCCTCACAGCCGGGAGGATTTCTTACGATGTTTATGCTTTCCTATTTTGAACCATATTTATTTCCCAGGCACAGAGGTGGTTCTTGCCATGATTTGGGAACCTCGTGAAGGCAAGTCTGTGGGTCTGTGAGAGGACTGGATGTGGGCACACGGTCGTCTGGGCTCTGCTCCCCGGGGCAGCATCTTGCTGGGGGACCATGGGGGCCACCAGCTAGAGTGCCCGCCTTCATCTTCGATGGCAGAGCAGGGGCGAGTGGGAAGACTTTGACGTCTTTGATGTAAAGAAAAAGTGTCTCTCCTTGAGGAAGGAAATCTAACACGATTTTTATACTTAAAAATAAAATGCATTGTTTATTCCAATTCAAAAGTAATAGCTGCTCATTTCTAGAAAATCTGGAAACAGAGGCAAGGGGTAAAATACAACCACGTGTGTCTCTCCATCTGCAGGCAATCTAGAAACATCTTGGTGCATGTCCTTCTAGTTTTTTCCCGTGTGTTACTATTTATCGTCTGTTTTCAGATAGTTAAGGATTCTACATCATATATGACTTTATGTCTTGGTTTTTTGCTTTTTATTATGATGTAAGCATTTCTCTGCCCTTTAAGCATTATCTTGTTTGTATAATATTCCACTGACTTGATAGATGGTTTTTAAACATTTTCTGCTTTTTAATATTTATTTGAATATTTGAAAGGGTAAAATTCTTTACTCTTGTAGATAACGCTGGAATGAACTTGTTTTAAAAATAATTTTTTCTAGAACTCGCTTTATTTCCTTTGGCTGATTTTCCAGGAGTAGAAAACTGGGTTAGATGCAGGAACCCGAAGAAAACAGCTCCCACCACTCCTGTTTGTGGGGCGACACACATTCCTGGGGGGCAAGTTGGGACAAAGAGAGACGACGGAAAGCAAGAACAGAGGAGGGGAGGTGGTGGGGGCCACTGTTGACCTGCAACGTCATCCTTCAAGTCTTCCTCCCCGTGTTTATTTTACACAGATTTTCATCAAAATTGGGGTTGTTCACTTTTGCAACTAGCTTCTTTTTTTTAAAAAAAAAAGTGGCAAAAAAACACGTAACACAAAATTTACTCTTCCAACAATTTCCAAGTTGCAGTAGAATGTTGTCAACCAGGCACATTGCTGAGCAATTAATGAGCTCATTAACGTACCATGAGCATTTCCCTACAGTGGTAAATATTCTTAAGAACATGATTCCATAATGTCTACAGAGTATTCTATTGTAGAGATGTGCTGAAATTTATTTAATGATGACTCCTTTGTTGGTTGTTAATGTCATATCTATTTATTATGATGATTAAATAAAACTGTGATGAATGTCCTGGTATAGAAGTGGTTGCATAAACATAATTCTTTAAGATAAATTTCAGGAAGCAGAATTACTGGTTAAAATGGCACGAACCTTTTCAAGGTCCTAGATTACATCGCTTCATCATCCTCCAAAGATTTGAACGCGTGTGTATTTCCCAGTGGTGGATGACGATGTGTATGCCCTACTCCTGACTAACACTGAATGTAGATACTTTAAAAAATTTTGCAAATTTGGTACATTTTAATTTATTTTTGTTACTTATGAAGTAAGACTATGAAAAAGTATGTTCATTATTCACCTTTATTTCCTGTTTGTGAACTGGCT
Source organism: Equus quagga (assembly GCF_021613505.1). NCBI lineage: Eukaryota > Metazoa > Chordata > Mammalia > Perissodactyla > Equidae > Equus > Equus quagga. The sequence goes on from NC_060274.1 coordinate 494,305, forward strand.
GTTCTAGAACACACTTAAGATCCTTAATCCCTGGTGATGACGGGAGGCTTCCCAGAAGCGTGACTGAGTTCTGCTCTGACAAGGACTGTGGAGGATTTTGAGAACAGGCTTCACTTGGATTGTGTCTCTGAGCCCAGGTAGAATCTTCTCACTTTTTGTTTTTGTTTTTTTTTTTGGTGAGGAAGATTGGCCCTGAACTAACATCTGTGCCAATCTTCCTCTATTTTATATGTAGGTCACCACCACAGCATGGCCAACAAGTGGCATAGGTCTGCGCCTGAGATCCCAACCCAGGAACCTGGGCCACCGAAGTGGAGCATGTGGGACTTAACCACTACGTCACAGGGTTGGCCCCAGATTATCTTGTTTTAACTGGTCTGGGGCTTTGTGCTGGAGGCACATCCCAGGATCCCACAACACCAGGGGCCCCTACCTCACTTGGGCATAGGTCGAGTGGTACTTACTCTTTTCTTCGTTCATTAAAAGAACCTGAGCACCCAGCAGAGAATCCTCAGAAGGAAAGCCGGCATTCCAGCCACCTCTTCCTTTCCCGATTCTTCCGGGGCTGGAGAAACACGTGGATAAACAGCTCTGTCCTTCTGAGCCTCAGGGTCTGTGGGACCCAGACTCTGGGTCTTGGGGGCTTCTGTTATGTTGACAGTGAGCAAGGGAACGCGGAAGCCCGGGTGCCTGCACAGCCCGGACACGCGGAAGCCCGGGCGCCTGCACAGCCCGGACACCACCCCGCTGATGCCTGCACGTCCTTGGGCTCAGCTACTTCCATCTTCATTTCCGGTCATGGGACAAGGGATACAGAGGGTCATGGGGACCCCTCATGTGGGGCTTCTCAGCTTGGGATTCCTTGCTTTTGTGACAGTCTTAAAACTATGGGCAAAATATTGGTGTTTGTGGGTTTTTCTGGGGAGACGGTCAGTTTCTTTCATCAGTTTGTCAAAGGGATCATGTTTCTCAAAAAATTAACTCTTTGGCCTGGAAGGAAAAACAGAGAAGTTAGCGACATTTCGAGGTGGGCCGGTGAGCAATCGCGTTACACAAACCAATAGAGGGACAGGCCTTCCATGACGAGAGCACCACTGCTCCCCTTGGAGACCCTGGCGCTGTCCATCAAGTTAGTTTGAAATTACTTCTAAACATGATTTTTAATGTCTACAGAGTATTCTATCACGTACAGGTTCTAAATTTATTTAACCAATCCATTCTGGTCAGGCATTTATGTTCTATGTGTATTTTGTTACTATAAATATATGTTTTTATGAAGGAGTTCTCTTTCTAGTATCTGGAATTTCGTCTCCTTCCTTTTGTCAGGTAGTTCCTTCTGAGGTCCCACGTAAATCTTCGCGGCTGCAGCCTCAGCCCATTTCTTTACACCTTGAGGCCCAGGAGCAGCGGCCTGTGTGTGCCTCGTACACCACACGCTCCTCCTGTTGTAGTTTTCACAGCTGCCGTGGGCATCGATGCTGACAAAGTTGCAAAGCATACTCGTGGGTCTAGAAAACACGTTTCAGCTCAGAAGAAAACTGTGTTCTGAACGGGCTCCACCATCTTCAGCTTGACCCTCCCCTCTTCTTTCTGGAGGACTCTGTCCCTGGACTTCTTTAGAAAGACGCACAACACTGTCAAGTTTACAAAGAACTTTCTTCTCTGCTCTCTTGTTTATTGTTTGGGATTCATGGTGAAATGTAGATGCAGGCTCATGAGAACAGAATGACCCTCCAGGCCCCCTGGTCCACCTGCCCTGGTGCCTCAGTTTCCTCCCCCGTCCCATCAAGGGGCGTAGCTTCTGCCATAATGCCTGCAGAATGGGAACTCTGTTCTGAGTCCCTCCCAGCTTGGAACCTCACTCTTCCACTGTGTTAATCAGAGGCACGCACTGTGTTGGTTCTGGGGACGTGGTCCCGACAGACGTGGCCTTCCCTCACGGACCAGGATTGTGGTGTTCTCATGCTAGGAAGGTCAGCATCAGTGGCCACGAGGAGCTGCGTACAGCACTAGTCCTAGGATAGCAGTGGTCACCGTGTACGTCCCTGAGAAGGTGACATGTGAGCCGAGGCCTGCAGAGCGGACAGAGGTTGACAGGCCCAGCGAGGAGTGAGGCCCTTCCAGGTCGAGGGAACGGCACGAGGCAACCAGCAGCTCTAGTCATCAGGAATCAAGAGCAGCCTTCTGGCCGCTTCCCCACACAGGGCCTGTGTGTGCTGTCAAGGGCTGCTCCGAGCAGGTCAGGTCTCCCTCCTTCGGCAGGAGGTGACCACTGTGCTGGCTGGAGAGCCATCTCCATGCTTGAGCTGTTCTCACAGGACACGACAATGATTCTGCCCCGCACCTGTTCCCCCGCCACATAAGGAGTGAGGCCCAGTGCTGACTGCGCTTCTCCAGGTGGGTCAGAACAACTCAGTGGACCGGACCCTCACACTCCTCTTTGGTAAACTCTGCCTGGACTGATGGAACCCAGGAGCCAGCAACCCTGAGACGTCACTGACTCCCCCTGGGCCAGGCCCCCTGATGTGAGCAGCTGAATTTTGTTCTGTTTAAGAACGTACGACGAGGCCCTCGTAATCCTACCTTGTGGCATGGAGCCTCTTTAAGCTGAACAAGCCCTCTTGCACCAGTTCTTCTCTAGACGAGCAGGCCTTTCATCTTCTGGCTCCAGGGCTCCTGGCTCCACCTCCTGCAGCCCTTGACCCATCAAATAGCGTTAGAGACCCCTCTTTCTAACAAAGACTGCAGAGTTCCTGTGCTGTCTCCACCTTGGGGGGCTCTCAGGTACGTCTTCCACAGCTGACTGAGCCTATCCATTATTTACCTCTCACTGTCATGTCTCATTGGGCCCAATGTTCATTTACCCAAACGCAGCCACCAGGACCTCCAGTCACCTACTAATGTCCACAGGTTAGGAGGGGGAACCGAAACACGTTGGTGTCAATGAGATTGTCCTTTCTTAGTTAGGCAGAAGCAATAGTTTTACATTAGAACTCCCAAACATGCACGTCCTCTCATTCAACAGGACAGGTGTCACTCGTTAAGAAAACCTCCACTCTTTGGTGGGGAGCGTGGGTTTCTGAGGCACAGCCGCTATGCTTCAGATGTCCTCTTGCTTAGCTGTTAATGCTCAATAAATATGTTTCCGATAATCAATTCATCTTTGAGAGCCACTCTCTGGATCTTTGTTACATCTCATTCTGTCATTTGTTCTGACGTCACCACGCATGGTACTAAGTAAACGGGAAGTGATTATGTGCACATGCTGGGGATCAACAGAAACACGCTGGGCTCTGCAGCAGACAGGTTTGTGCCACTTCGGGCCTTTTCCTGTGGCTTAGAGACACGGCAGAACACACCTGCTGCCCCGTGGTCCCACGTTGCTGGTCCTGAGGAAGCTTGTCAGCTTCAGGGAGCTAACTCATCCCTGCTCTGGAGGTCCCTCCCAACGCTCTGCTGAGCCTGTGTCTTCCCGGTGACTCTAGAAATCTGGGACTGTCCTACCAACCAGGTGGGATGGTTGGCTTTTTGGCCAACACAAAAGGGACTGAAGTGTTTCCTTTCCATCAGCTCGGCCGGTGGTGTGGACAGTGTGAGGGTTCAGAGGAAAGAAGGAAGAACAGGAGGCCCCAGGATCCAGCACTGTCCGAACCCCATATCTGCATGCCAGGCCTGCATGGATGGCAGGAGAGGTGGACGTGGGGCCAGGGCCTCAGAACAGGAGTGGAGAGCTCCTGTTTCTGGAGAAGGCGTCCCCGTGATCGTGCATCCTTTCCCCTCTGTCTCCAGTGCTCTGCGTCTTCCTGAGCTTCTTGCTCAAACCCGTGCTCCTCTGCCCCCGCCTGTCAGTCTGCTGGGATTCTGTCTACACTCCACTCACCTCCTGTCTGGGGATGGTGGGTTATAGACACGCTCTGAGGGAGCTGAAGTCACTTTCCCCAACGTGATTGTAAGGATCATCTCAGGAACTTTAATGACAGCAACACGATTATTTTCCTAAGGTCGTTAACTGACAAAATAGAGGACGGCCTCGCATTGATTATTTATGTAAATCATCAGGTTTTATTTCTCCGCATCCAGTAGGAAGTTTCTTTGTTTTAACTTTCGCTGTCAAGGGGCCAATTAATTCAGACTTCCCCTTGCGCGCAGGTCCAGCTGTCATCGGTCCCTTTGCTGAAAGGGCTCGTCTCCATCAGCCCGTGTCGTCCGTGAATGGGAAATTAATCAGCACCATTAGGGGAAAGACTCCCGCTTAGACGGCAGCGTCCTTTCTTTCCTGCCCTCTGATTGGGATTTCACACCTTTTATGTAAAGCAGCCTCCGAGCCTTCACCTATTTAAGGAATTTTTCAATTAACATTTCTTTTCCTCAAGAGAGACCAGAGCCTTTGGTTTCCCACAAAAGGTTGGCTTACTTCGCCTCTAACAAACGTGCTCCATCCAGTCCTCCGAGCTGAGGCCTATTATTTGGCATTGATGATTCACGTTGGCAACCGTCCCCTAATCAATAGCTGATCAGGCACAGCGGGGAGGAATTTCTGCTTTAAATCCTCTCCTCTTCAAACGAAAATGGTCTCCTTTGAATAAAAAAATGCCTTGGTTGAATTTTAAATCCATCTAATTGGCAGAGTTTGAAAAGAAAGAAAAGATAATATAAGGAAACCACAGCAAAAATCCGGGTGGTTCTGAAGCTGCTTCTACTTTTGGTGGAATCTGATGTTTGCTTCCAAACGTACGTTTTTATAGCCACATTTTTTTCTCAGATGTTTTACCAGTTGATTACATATTTTAATGGCGTAGTCATCACTTTGCATAAAATTCCATCCTATTACAACTTTTATGGATTTCATCAGAGTCCTGTGAAAGCAAAGATTTAACAATAACAGAATCTAGTCTGGATGAGAGCAATTTAGCTGCAAAATCAGTTGAGTTGCTCTGAAGGGGTTTCTGTTCAGTGCTGAGGATCTTGCTCACGTCATCTTTAAAACCACAGAACGAGCAGCGCAATAGAGAGAAAACAAAACGGAAACAGACAATCCTGCCAAAAATATTAGAGTATGAGGAAGCATGTGGACCCTGCAGAGAGCCCAGGAAACTACTGAGCAGAGAAAAGGGCCAACAGACTCCACAGTGAACTGCTGCGTGGACCTGGGCAGGGAGGGTGCAGGAAACACCGAGCTGCCCCAAGTAAGAGGAAAGCAGCGTGTGATGGTAACAAGCGCTTTTCTTTACATTCACGATCACGAATAATCTAACAGACGATGGGCTTCCACTCTGGGAAGCCTGACCAATGCCAGTGGCTCTCAGGTGTGAGATGGCTCCCTGTGTTTGAGTTCACATATTATACTTTTGTTAAAAGCGGCCTACTTTTTAGTCCCCTTGGAGCTCACTCCATGTGCTGGTGAACTGATATGCGATGAGACCATATTTCACGTTCTGTTTCTATGGTGCACGTTGCCGAGATATGTAGGTGTTCTTGTAAAGCTGCTATTTCAGCATGACACAGCGAAAATGAGGGCAAAGGATGCTCCCTTTGACAAGAGAAAATCCACAGAAAATCCAATGTGGCTAAGGAAAGACTCGGTTTATTTATTCATTTAGAGAAAGATTAGCCCTAAGCTAACATCTGCTGCCAATCCTCCTCTTTTTGCTGAGGAAGACTGGCCCTGAGCTAACATCCATGCCCATCTTCCTCTTCTTTATATGTGGGATGCCTGCCACAGAATGGCTTGATAAGCGGTGCCATGTCCACACCGAGGATCCGAAGTGGTGAACCCCAGGCTGCTGAAGCAGAACGTGCGCACTTAACTGCTGTGCCACCGGGCCAGCCCCAACGACTCGGTATTAGAATCAGTCCAGTAGCTGTGAGATCTTAGGCATCTTTCCTTCATCTGACACTAAACGTCGGGAACCAGTACTGCTGTCTTGTATTCACTGGGCGCCGTGGAGAACGGCTGTCTTCGTCCTAAGGCAGCCCTGTGCCATGGGCCCCACCACAGATGCCCTTGGACATGTCAGGAAACTGAGGCTTGGAGAGGAAGGCAGGAGCCAAGTCCCCCCGTGGTCTGTGTCACGGCAGATCCTGCACGTTCTGCCTCCCCTCCCTCAGACGCCCGATCTGTGGACGCCGTGCACGGTGCTCACGCTTCCTGTTGGCTGTTGGGAGTTCCTGCTGTTCCCTTGCACAAAACAATGTTCTCTAGATATTGGGAATTAGCACCATAGACAGTATTTTGAAAGAAACCAGGGGTTTTCATGCTCCATCTAAAACCCGCGTCTCCCACATGGCTGCTCCCCATGGTCCCAAGGGATGAGAAGAGACAGCGTCTTAGAAGGAGCCTGTCCCTCGAAGGAGGCAGTGCGGAAAGATGCCAACAGTCCTGTGGCTGGAAGACCAAGTCGGGGCACTTGGTTGGACTAAAGAAACGCCAAACGATCAGGAACACAAGAGCTGACTGTCACATCAGGATGTCAGATGCGTGAGTTTGGGTCAAAACTCTAGGGGAGCCCTAAATCAGGTCGCCAGGTGATAGTCCAATTGTTTTGTAGGACAGATGCTGTGACTAAATATTACTGACAACAGCCCAGCCCGTATGGCGGCCTCCAGCCTCCCGCGCCATCGTGGGAGCCGAGACCGTGTCCTGGGTTCCAGGTGATTCCTGGGGCTGACGGGGAGGCACCGGACCAGACACTTTTCTCTCCGACTCTGTTCTCTGACGGTGGTCAGGGGTTCCTTCACATAAAGCTCTAAAGAACTCCTCTCCGTGATTAATTCATTCATCACACCCCATGACTTATTCCTGGCAGGTAGGAGGCCCACACGGGCTGCCCAGCTGGCTCTAAGACACGCGCTGTAGCTTCAACGTGCCCTTCCTGGGCAGAAGAAAGACCCTGTGTCCCCCAGGCTCCACCCTTCTGTTTAGGTGGGGCAACAACAGACCCACCTCTGTCACGGTGCTGCTGTGGACTTGGCTAGTGACCAGGCAGTTTTAGCATCTGAACAAGCTCTCGGGTTGTCTGGTCAACTCCCCACGTCTATAGACGGGGACGCCATCGTCCATGGTGGCCAAGGAAACTTGCTGAGCTCACCTGGCCATCATAGTCAGGCCAGGCTAATGTCCATTGACCTCAGGAGCCTTCTCTGGTCTTTGCACACTTTCAAAGCCCTACAGCACATTTGGGCACTTTAATGTCTAGAACTTAAGACGTCTCTAGAGGAAGGTGAGTCCAAGAAGAAAAATCACTAGAAAGTCACTATTGCTGTCATTGAAGTCCCCAGGACCAGCCCTTTGCACATGCGCAGGGAAAATCCCAGGGGGCTGCCTGAGGGAGGAAGTGCTTGTGCCTTCTCTGACTATAATCCAGACTGAGCCGGTCGTGTGGGCCTCTGATAATCCGGGGTAATGAGAAGCAGGAGGCATGGATAACTGAAAATTACGCCAGAAAGTCCAGACCTCACACTCAGTCACAGAGTGTTGGCTCTGGGGCATCGTCGGGGTTCAGACACTTTTTTCACTGATGAGGAAACAGCCCAGCAAGATGCAGCTCCAGGGGAGTGAGTGCAGCCGCTCGTCCTTCCTTCTTAATTCCCAAGGACCTTTTACTCCCTGGAGGTGCTGACGAGCTGCCGACTGACCGGGTGGAACTTGGCTTCTGTTCTCTCGGTCTGAACACAGTCGGGGAGACACGCTGGATAGAAGTTTTGGGCTGGACATTTGGCCTTGGTCAACAAGGAGAGAAGTGAGTAACTGACAGGACCCTTCCTCCGAACGGCGACGGGATGGTGCTGACAAGCCCGTGCTCGGCCCCACTTCACAGCGTTTGCTTTTTACATGAGGTTTTGGGCCTAACTCCCTTTTCTCCCATCTTTCTTCCTTAGGAGGAATCTCTGCCTTCAAATGCTCAGGGTGCGTGTCGGAGTTGGAGCACGTTTTGCAAACGTCCCACTATTTCTCACTCGGCTCTCCCCGCTAAGCACGCGCTGTGTGCCGTTTGATGGAGGCACTGGCGTTTCTCCTCCTCAGAAATACTTGTCATATATATACCTTAGAGCTCATGGGCCTCATGACGAAAATGCTGTGTGTGTAATGTAACCTGCGTGGTGTGTCAATAATCTATTCCAGACACGCATGTAGAAGAGTTTGATTTACAAGCTGATTTGCAGCCTGAGAAGGCTGTGGGGTCCCCAGGCCGGCCCTGACTCTGCCTGGTGAACTACGTCTCGCTAGGACAGCTTGGCCAAGGCCGGTCTGTGGAGCTGTGTGTGCAGGTTACAAACAGCTCTGAAGAAGCTAGATTTAGGGCTCCGTGGAGAGCACCCGCCGGGTCCCTGTGGCCCTCAGGGCCACGTGGCCTCAGACGGCAGCTGCAGGGTCCTGTCTGGAGCTGAGAGACGGATCTTGCCACCAAGAGGGACCTGCTTTCCAGGATCAGCAAAGGCACACTTGTGCACAAACTTACACACTGGCCGGCACAAAGCCGGGGGTCTCAGTACAGCCCATGGTCGTGGTTCTCCTGGCCACTCAGGACCACCAGCTGCAGAGCTCAAGTTACAGCGTCATGAGATGGTGTCTTTCCAGCCGATGTCACCTCGCTCTGAAGATCATGTGACTCGCTGCTAGCTCCTGCTTCCTCTGGGCGCTGTCCTGCCTGGTGGGCGCCATGGCCGGAACTTCCCTTCCACTGCCTGGAAACAGGACTTCTGGCTAGAGGGACAATTTCAGTGCATCTTACCTCTAGCTGCAATAACCCAGACCTGGACAGGTTTGCTGCCGGTCCTCAGGCTCCTCAGGCTTCTAGAACAGACACAGCAGAAGGAATGGGGCCCACATTTTTAAGGTGCCTGCAATCAGACATTTGGCTCCTGAATGGAATTCACTGGAAAATGAGCAAGATCAACTGAAACTGCCTCTGTGTACAAACCCCTTCCTGTTCTGTAGGCATGTGCTTATTTCTTGATAACCAAGGATGGATGAAGCGTCACAATGAAAGCAAAGAAATGTCAAGTAAGTGAGTGGCGTGATTCTAAGGATACGGTCCAACGCTAGTTCCCCCATGTCTAAACAGCAGACCCAAAGAGTCAAGAAACCACTAAGAATGGGATAGTCTTGTTTTCTGTCTTTTGTGGTTCCCACTGGACTGGGAGTAGAAATCTCGAAGAGCTGTAAGGTGCCACTCTTGTGCGATTTCCAGCCCTCTCCCCAGTGATGGTAAGGTTTCCAGATTTGACCTGGTTGTGAGAGCTCCTACCAATGAGTGTCAGGGCTGTCACCGCTGAGTCTGGTTCCTATCGTTTGTCTCACTTCTTGGTCACCCAGCCTAGCTGGAGGAGCAGGTGAGGAAACTCAGGTTAGCAAATAGCCTGGAGCAAAAGAATTACAGAAACGTTACATAAGAATGAACAATTTCCAAAGAATTACAATTCACTCAGCAATCAAACTCACTGACCCTGACGAGTCCTTCTTCCGGGGAAGTCATCAGAGACCTAGGAATGCACGTGGCCTTGTTATTGCAAGGAGTGTTGGCCGTCTTTGTGTTGCAGGTGTAAGGGCGATAGCAGAAAGCCCTGACCAACAGAATTCAGGAGAGCTCATACACTTGTGCGGCACTGTAGCAATTTGCGTCGTGATAGACAAGAAAAGCATCACAGCTCTGGTGTGGACACTGATGGGAGAGCATCACAGCCCTGGTATAGACACTGATGAGGGATCATCATAGCCCTGGTGTGGACACAGATGAGCGGTCAAAGAACCAGATGGAATGGGGTTGCTGCCATTTCTATCCCTACTTTAGCCCTCAATGCTCCTTAACTAGAGAAGTTTTACTTACTTTTATTTTTTTCACTGAAAAAGTGTAGCAATGAATGTTTGTTATCACCTCCATTGTTCTCTTGGGTGGATGCATTTTCTAAATATAGAAGGTTGCTTCGTTATGTTTCCCTTCTGTACAATTGGGAGTTTTTATTCAGTTATTGCTGGCACACTGGTGCAGATTCTGGTACTATGGTGGGGGTTTAGACGTGCACAAAGACGCCGCTGGCCAAGGCTGGTGTGCTCCAGGTGGAGGTCCCTTTGAAGACACAGGGACAGTAGAAAGGGTGGGATCTTGAGGGTGCACTCAGCTTCCAAGTCAGTGGTCTCCTCTGTGGACAGAGCTGAGAGTGAGGCAAGATGGGACGATCAGATAATGGCAAGGCGTGTTACCCAAGGGATCCTGGACAGCGTGGGGTTCACCTATTCTGGAAAAAGCAAACTTTCCCACAACAGCTTCATCCTTCCTAGCTCTGAAGTGTATGGCGGCCTTGGCCACTGAGTTCTTGATAAATGCATGAAGTCAACATGTTGGAAACAAATAAGAAAATACACCAAGAGCAGTGGGAGCGGTCCGGCCCTGTATGGTCGGGCTGTGCTCACACGTGGTCAGTCCACTAGCCTGCTTCCGGCTTGGGGGGCCCAGCTCCTCTCTGTCCCAATTTCCCCTCGTGCAGTTTTGGTCGCCCTTTCCTTGGGCCATCTGTCTTCCTCCAGTTCTCTCTTCTGCACACGTTTTCTTGTCTTTCACACTTTGCCTGCCTGCTCTTCTTCTTCTTCCTTCTGAATGCTCTCTTCCTGTCACCCTGAACTCACTGCAGCCATCTGCATGCCTTTCTTTCGATTCTTCCATTGCCCTGGACGCTTGGTGCCTGTGTGTGTGTGTGTGCATGACCACGCCTGCACACATATGCACGTGTGTCCATTTTTCCACAGTCCTTGCCATTCCCTCTCTCTGCCTGAGATCAGAGCAGACGTGGGAATGAATTTATGCCAGACTCTCCCCAGGACTCTGCCCCGTGCTGGCAGCAGCTCGCCCCCAGGCCAGATGGCCACGCTCCCTCAAGGCTGCACCAGGCATTGCTGAGGTCCTGCCCTGGAAACTGCCCGTGCTGGCATCCCTCGCGCCTCCTCCAGAGCGTGCCAGCCCAGCACCCTCTGGGGAACAAAATAAAAATGGAAGCGACATAGCAACCCTCAGAATTCTGGCCCTGTCCAGACATTTCCAAGTCCTGGGTGCTTCGCCGTGCGACACTCCCAGCCTGAGGCTGGATCACGGTCCCTTGGGTGGATCAGTGAGGTGTAATTCAGGCCCAAGAAGTGCTGAGAGACGGGCAGATGTCTCTGCCTTCAGTCTTGCAGGCCCACTCTGCTGGGGAGTGGGCCAAAACCCGCTGCAGCTCCAGCCCTGGGAGGAGAGTGTAGGGTAACAAAGAGACAATTAGTGGGTGATGTTTATGCATGAGCAGGCGGCCCCAGCCCCAGAGCCGGCTGCCATTCTGCTGTGCACGCCTTTCAGATTATTTCCCTGCTGGTTACATCATAGGAATTTGAGACGGAAAAACCTGTTGGAGCATCCTACTTTGTCCTGCTGATGAATATGGAACTATATGCAAATAAAAGCGACAGCACTTTCTGAAAAGGAGGGAGGAGATTCAGAGCTTTTCTTGAAAAATCTTCTGGATTCCCACTCCTCGCTTCTCACCCATTCATCAAAGATCCAGAACACATTTCTCGGATCTTTCCGCCATTTTCTTCTATCATGAGAAATTTCACTTGAATTTTTTTAAAAAACTGTTGTTTTGTAAAAGTCTACTTGATGTAAGACTAGTAAGAGGGGCTTAATTTTAGACAGTCAGAGGGTGGGCAACCTCCTGGGTTGCCAGGACTGAGGCATTTCGCCAGGACGGGGGACTTTCTGCACTAAAACCAGGACGTTCCTGGGCAAATCAGGATGGTTGGTGACCGTAGGTTGTGACGTGGGTCTGTTTTACCTCACGCACGGGTAGGAGATAACTGTGGGCAGAATCTTCTGCGAAACAGGGACATAGGATGTCAGCTCCTGCATCGAGGACCATTTGGAGAAAGTGCCCTCACAAGTTGAAAGAAAATGAAGCCCCTTTTTGGGATCTTCTTGAAAAATATAAACCCTACGTTGTCAGGTGGAAGCATGGAATATCCAGAACTTGGTCTCAGCTGTTGGCACCAGGGGGCATATTGTAGGCTAGCAGGTCATGGTAAGAAAGAAGAGTCGTTCCTAAATAATGTCAGACCTGTGAAAGATGGTGAATCCAACCTTCGTGAACTTATCAAATTTGTCTTGAATTTATTTGTATTTTTATCTGTGCTGACTAAAGACTGCAAAATATGTTTACTGGAGAGACAAGAGCCATGAGAAGAGCAGGTGCCATCTTGGAAAAGAGCTGTTCTTCCAAATTCCTCTGCTTGGTGTGTCAGCAGAGAGCACGAGATGGCCCCGCAAACATGAAGACCTGCCGGGTCATGATAACACCCCGAACGTTGTGTAGGTTCCAGGAGTGGGGACGACAGGACAGTGCGATTCCATAGGCAAGTACGAGCTCGTTCAGGATTTAGAAAGAGGGCTTACAAGATACATTAGGGTCTGATTTTCACGATCGTGACTCATCCTGCTGGCATTAGGTGTTCACTGAAGGGAGCTGACTTCTCGTTTGACAATATCCAGGAAGCGGAGCAGAACCACAGCCCCAGGAGGCCCAGCAGCTGGTGGAGTGGGGCAAAGTGCACCAGACTGGGAGTCGGGCGCAGTCCTGACTTTCCGGTGGTGACATGGTCACAGCTCAGGCCACAAAATACTTCCTGTTCTCCTCATGTGCAAAACGAGGGTTGGCCCCGATGACTTTCCAGTCTCTTCTAGCTCTAAAAATCCTACATTTCTAAGGAGGGTTTGATGACAGCCACCTATGGATCCTTAAATCATGGTGGGGTGAGCATGAGCCTGATTTCCCTGTAAATGGTGGCTGCTTGGGAGAAATGGAATGTAAGATGGTGCTAGGAGCCCCACCTTCTGTTTGTGTAAACGTGATAGAAGACTAAATTTTAAAAAAACCTGCGTTTATATGTGGGCCGGCCTAGTGGCTGAGTGATTACGTTCGCACGCTCCACTTCGGCGGCCTGGGGTTTTGCTGGTTCAGATCCTGGGTGCAGACATGGCACCGCTCACAAGGCCATGTAGAGGCGGCATCCCACATGCCACAACTAGAAGGACCCACAACTAAAATATACAACTATATACTGGGGGGATTTGGGGAGAAAAAGCAGAGGAAAAAAAAGGATATTGGCAACAGTTGTTAGCTCAGGTGCCAATCTTTAAAAAAAAAATCAAAACCCCCACCCCCAAAAACTGTGTACATAAAGTCCATTCATTTAAAGAGACAAAACAATGCACACAAAGTTAACATCTTAGCGGGATGAGGGGGGCAGAGGAGAGCCCCCTGCCCAGGTCACAGGTGAGAAACTGGCAGAGGGACCCAGTGGAGACGGCCATCCCCCGCTGACCCCACACACACCCCATAGCCAGCCAGCCGCGGCCCCTCCTCTCCTGCTCGTGCAGGCTGGATCTGGGGACGCTGTGGCAGGAAGAGTGGGTGGGCCGGGAAGCTCACCGACAGCTGTGGGGAGACAGTCATCCACGGCAGGCAGGTGTGTTTCAGACCAAGTTGCTGCCTCCATGAACCTGGAGGGAGGGAGTGTCTTGGGTTTTAAGGAGCTGTTCACCTAACTTCTCTTGTCAGCTGCCGGCTCCCTCTGAACTTGTTGATGTTGGAGGTTGTACTTCTGCATGGCCAGATTGCTCCATGCACTCTTGAGCCCTTCCCAGCAGATTACATTCCTGTGGGCTGACGGTATTCCTCAGGCAGCTGGAGCATCACAGCTCAGGGTGCACACACCTGGAGACGAAGAGCCCCAGACATGGAGAAATCAACCTAAAGGATGTCCGCATGCCTCCTGTGCACCCGCGAGCCCCGTGCTCTTCAGAAGCTGGAGTGCAAGGAATTCCTTTTCCCTTATTTGATGTTTGGAGGTGGGGGTGCCACCTGGCCTCCTGGCTTTAGGAGCTGACGGCCTGCAGCTCAGGGATTTCCCTCTCCTGAGTCACAGCCTCAGGCGTGGGGTCTGCCGGGTGAGCAGACGGGACTTGTGCTGAGCCCCGCAGGCTGCGGGCTCAGGCTGCAACAGGCCAGGTGGGAGAGTGAATTCCTGAGCTGTGTACCTGCACCAGAGAACATCCTGCCTCCAGCGCAGCAGGAATTTGGGGCTGCAGGCAAGGGCCAGGAATGCAGGGCAGAGGGAAGGAGGGCTGACCTGGGGAGAGCTGGAAGCCGGCCGAGGAGCGGGCGTGGGCTTGTGTCAACCGTGTGCCCGGCGCCCGCAGGGTAGGGGCGGCCAGCGGGGGTGGCAGAGCCTCCAGTGACCTGAGAGACAGGCGGCGGCTTGCCTGTCCACGTGCCGGCTGCAGCTTTCAAAGCGGCTGGGCTGGCGTCGTCTTCTTCAGAGAGCGGGCGGGGCCGGCCCAGAGTCCCCGCGGGCTCCCAGGCCCTGTCTCCAGAAGAGGCAGCTGGGAGGGGGCGGCCTGGAGCTGCTGGGGCACAAGTTTCAGGGTGTCCAGGCCCCACGCCTGGGCGGAGGGTCAGGCAGAGGACAGCCAGAGAGATGCTTCTGTCCAGGGCCACCCCGAGCCTCTGAGAGCAGCATGCAGGGTGCCTCGTGACCTCGAGGGCCCGTCCCCCGGAAGAAACGTTCAACGCGACGTGCTACCACTGACTGCATCTGAGCAAGACCAGGACACCAATGTTATGCCCAGCTCATTTTCTTCTACTGAAAGTTCATTTTCCCTCTTGTTTTGGTCCCTATGCCACTGTGGACTCCAGGCTCTGTCTTGGCTTCCTTGAGAGGATGCGCGCCTGTGGAGGAGGCTGTAGTCTGTGACCTGGGGACCTCACCTTCCTTGTCCTCAGTGTCTCCAGTGATAAACCGAGGTTCAGGCAAGGTCACCTCCCTGGACCTTCCTTGTTGGCCCACTTCCCAGCGACTTGAGTTTACAGAGCAGCGTCTTGAGCAATGTGAAAGTGCCAGTGCATGCGTGGGTGCAGACGTGACCCCGTCTGGGATGGGGTGTGGAGCGTCTACCCTCTCTCCATGTGGAGCACGACTCTGTGGGGACGATGTGAGAGGTCACATGGAGGACGTCCCTGTGGGGACAGTGTGAGGGGTCAGGTGGAGGACATCCCTGCAGGGATGGTATGTGGGGTCAGACGGAGGATGTCACCACTGTGGGCACATGGACAGGGGGTTGAGGTGGTGAAGGTGTGGGAGGCCCCACTTGGCATTACCTGAGTGGTGGCAGAGGACAGGGAACAGGTGGCCTGCTTTTTCTGCAAGAAGCACTGGTAAATATTTGTGGGCAAACAGCCCTGGAGCCACATACCGGCCCCAGCAAGGCTTCATTAAACACAGTTTCTGCTTCAGATCATTAATCTGTTTTAATTAGGGGTCCACAGTCCAAAGTGACTGCATGCTCCGAGTGGACGGGGTGCAGGCTAGGCCGGGCAGCAGGGGGCTTGGTTGGGCTGGTGGGAGGGAGACAGCGGAGAGGAGGTGAGTGGGGGCTTCTTGAGGAAAGCCTGTGGCTCTGGTATGAGGGGGCCTTACTCAGGCTCAGCCTTCTTCTGCTGACAGTGGCACCGACGCTTTGGGGTTCATGCCCACCGGGGTTCAGAGCTGTCAGCTGTGTGTTGTCAGCCGCCAGCCCAGCCTGTTGTTAATCCTGAGCCTTGCGCTTGGTCACACTGTCACTGCTTAATGAGCCCAGGTACACTCGGGCCCCATCAGCTCTGAGTTCCTTTACAAGCATTTTCTTTTTCCTTCTTCTTCTCCCCAAATCCCCCCAGTACATAGCTGTACATTCTAGTTGTAGGTCCTTCTGGTTGTGCCATGTGGGAGCCACCTCAGCATGGTTGATGAGCGGTGCCATGTCTGCACCCAGGATCCGAACCAGCAAAACCCTGGGCCACTGAAGCAGAGTGTGCAGACTTAACCACCTGGCCACAGCGCCGGCCCCTGTTACACGCATTTTGTTTTAATGTGGAAAAGGAGAGTGGGGTCAGGAGAAGAGGTGAGACCCACTTTCCCATCGCTGTTTGCGTGGGGTGCACGGGCACAGTATCGTTCCTCTTACCCGTGTAGCTCAGAGCTGGGGAGGATGAAGAGGGTTTGGGGAGAACAAGTTTCAGACACAACCCGGGAAATCTGAGTAACTTTGGACTTTAAATTTTTTGGGGCCACAAAGATTCCAGTTACCACTGTTTTCAGTAAACTACAACTTGTTTTAGATGGACATGTCAGTTTTCCCGTAAAAGGCTCAAGGCGGCACGATCTGCCCCTTCACACGCGACAGTGGGAGCCTTGGGTGAGGAAGTATGAGGACCGGCCTCCTGGGTCTTTCTGTCCCAAACCTGCTCTTCCATCAGCAACCGTCTGGTCTGATGGTTCCCATCCTGGCTGCACAATAAAGGTATCTGGAGAGCTTTTAAAAACTCACTGATGCCCCAGGACAAATAAATTGGAACTCCTGGGGTAGGATCCCAGAGAGAGGTTCTTAAAACGCTTCCAGGGGTTCCCGTGCGTCAGGGGTGAGAACCACAAACCGGCTCAGTGGCTCTTGCATCTTAGCCAGCATCAGAATCGCCGTGGAGAGCCCGTGAATGCAGGTTTCCAGACCCCATCTTCAGAGTTTCCGACTCAGCCGGTCTGGGGTGGGGCCTGAGAGTCTGCATTTCTAGCCAGTTTTCAGGCAAATGCGGGTGCTGCTGGTCAGGAGATTCCGCTTGGAGAACCCAGGGCGACGGTCGCTTACATCAGGCAGGTGGCCTCAGCCGTGGCTGCTCTCTGGCCCCACCCTGCTCAGGGGCACTGACAACCGTGCTAGACCCCCTTTCTGTTCCTGAGCTAAAAACCCAAATGTGACAACGTTCTCACCAAGTTCTGCTTTTCTGCTAATAAGTGGGAAGCAGAGGTGGTCAAATGGGGTTTAGGAAGCCGTGGGGATGCAGTTCCTGGCTTCCTCCTTAGACCTCTGTCGTCCTGTTTCCTACACTCTCCCCATTCCTGTGGGATCCTCTCTCCCCTTACACCTGAAGGACAAGTTTGGATTCTCTTGGAATTTTCCCTTGTGCTTGTATATCTTGAACTTAAATTTCTTCCCCTTTATTCTAGAATCTTCTCCATCTACTATCCCAGTTTTATCCTTACTCTCTTAGTCAGAATTCTGGAAAAATCATGAGTATGTATGTGGTCTCTTATTTACAGAGTGCTCTGTCTGGGTCTTCGCGACATTGAATGCTGTCACTTCCCTGCCGGCCAGCTTCCCCTCACAGATCTGGTGGAATAGCCATTTCTAAGATTGCCAGTTATTTCTCTACAGCAAAATCTGTAACTGGAGCTTCTCTATTCTATTGGTTTTTCTTTTACTGGTGAATCTATTTTTGAAACAAAGTAAAGACCCCCAGTACTGACCCTCACGTGATCCGGGCAATCTCACACAGGTGCCATGCTGATCTCGCCCTCTGTGGATTTCCTGACCCCGGATTCTCCCGGCCTACTCCTGCCTCCATGATGTACCTTCTGTCTTTCTGAAACTCTCATAGTTCTGTCCCCAGCCCGTGTGGGCCCCTAGTCTGGTCTTTGCGTGCATCCCTCATATGGCTCATGTCATAAGTCTCATCTCCTCTCAGGAATTCATGTACAACCTCCATGCTGATGGCTCCCAGGATACGTCTCAGCCTGGCCTCTCTTTCTTGAGCTTCTGTTTCTCTGAGGACATTTCCATGTGCATTTGCCACCATCACCCCAAGACTCATCTGATCTGAAGCCAAGATCATTTTCCTCCCCTCCCAGAGGGCTGAGCTTTCCAACCAATGGGGTCACCCTTCCTGCCATGCCCAGGGCTGCAAATCTCTCTCATTCTACAAAAGTTTATTCAATACTTAACTACACAAGTCGCTGGCACACACGGCTGTGGACCGGGCCAGCATGGTGACTGCTTACCCTGCTTCTTCTGTGTGTGCTGTTTGCATCAAGCTCATCCTTTCTCCATTCAAGGTGCTGCTTAGACGGACCCTTTTCCAACACAGAGCCGTGTGGTCAGAGCCATGCTTCAGAACCAGCGTACCTGGATTAGATCTCACCCGCTTATTAGCCTTGAAGACGTGGGCCTGCTAGGAGATGATCCATAGGACTCAGTAGCAGCAGAGATGATATTGTTGAATTGCTGTGAGATTGAAAGTAACAACCTACATCCAGCTCCGCGGACGGGGCTCCAGACCTGCCTGGTGCCTGACGACTGGTGGTGGCTCGTATCTGAAGAGAGATTTGGTTTGTGTATTATCTTAGACCTTCAAAGTAAATTTTCACATCAATTAAAAAATTTTAGCATCTTACGAAGCCCCTGAGGTGGGGGATAGACATCTCCTCCAGGCAGATACTGCATCTCGCTTTTCGAGTATTTCCTCGTGTCTTTCTGGACCTGGGAGTAACGTCAACGCCGAGGAGAGTGAAGCACACACACACACCTGACACAGGAAACATGCGCACCTAATAACGGGGTTTCTGCCTTCCTGGTACAGCTCCTGTCACTCCATACTCGCTCCTGTCTCTGGGACCATCCTGCCCCGTCCACCCTGACGTCCTGCCTGTGACCTTGTCTAAAGCACAGCTCTCATGGTGCCACTTCGTCAGAACCTGCAGGTCCAATTTCTCAACCTGCCTGTGCAGCCTCCCGGGGCTCAGGCCCTCGGGCAGGTTCTTGTCTCATTCACCACGTGTTCTTGTTCTGACTCAGGCCTCGGGTCGTGCCCTGCTCAGGCTGTGCCAATCGCCCCTTCTCCCACTCTAATCCCAGAAGGACCTCCTCCAGGAAGCCTCTTGAGACGGGCTTCTCCAGCGGGGGATGACCTTCCTCTCTTGAGCTTGTGTTGCACGCAAGCCAGACATGAGTCTAGCTGCATTTAGTACTCGAGGCGGCCTCATGACTGGACTCTCCAAACAGGTCACACAATGTTCGAGGACAGAAGGCAGGTTTTCCACACTCTCTGGGCCTCTCCCTGTGCTGGGCACACAGGAAGAAGTCTGCTTGTGTTTCTTCTTGTATCACAGATGGAAAATAGACTACTCCACAGTGAAAGGCCCATCTGAAATTACATCTGTACGTGGGGGCCGACTGGAACTCCACAGGGCAGCCCAGGGACAGGCGAGGCCTGCGGAGACGAAAGAGGAGGCCCAGAGTCAGGTGCTTTCCAAGCCCTCCTGGAGGGCTGTCTGAGGGCTGGCTGCTCTCTCTGATACAGCTGTGAACTAAGGTTGAAATATGGAGAACAGCCTTGCAGCCAGCGCACAGACGTTATTAGGATAAAGCACTATAAATTGATAATTGAATATTAATGGCAATCTCAACTGTGAAGAGTCCCTTTGTCCAGGACCTCTGCCCCATTCTTCATTATCTCAAGGGGAGAAGAAACCTCCCTGAGAATTTATAAAGGATGCTCAGTCTCCAGTACCTCCACTGAGCTTCCTCCTGCCACAGGCTGGCCTTGCTATTTCCAGAACACACTGGTCAGCGTAGGTCAGTCCAGTTTCCGTCAGCTGCCGGGAACTGTTAGGCAATAAGTCGCCATAACGGCAATATCCCTGGGACTGCTGGTTGCTCCCTTTCCAGGAACCTCCTTGGTCATGTGATTGTAAACTGAAGTATGAATGAACTCACTCCCTTTGAAAGGGCAGGGAATAACCCAGGCTACACCAGCAGCCCTGGTACCCTGGGCCTGAGGGAGGGCTGGGCTTCATCTTCGGCGTCTGACGATGCTCTTGAACTTAGTCATCCTGTGTGCCTGTTACGGATCTCTTGTATCCTGGCTGTCCTCTCCCAAGGTTCTTGAGCAGTGTGTGTCTGAGCTGAAACGACATAGTCCCATCACCGTGTTCTGTCTCCCACCAAGAGATACCCCAAGATGCGCTTTGAGCCTGTGGAAGTTTTTAGGTCTTTAGAAGTTCAGCCTTGTGCTGCTCCAAGACCCTGCTCAGGGGGCCGGGAAGCCATAATAAGGTGTTACCCGTCGGCCCGTGGGAACGACGTCGGCTCTGAGCCTTCCTCAGCCAGAGTGATCGGGACTTTCACATGCACCTTCCTGCACACACTCTTCCCACAGCCTGTGCCCTAGGATGAAGAGCCTCTCGCATCATCACACTTTCATGGATGGAAATGCCACGGGGGCTGATCCTTGACCTGTTTGCCTAACAGATACTACCTGATGGTCAGCAGGAATGGGGGTGCTCCCTGGTGAACCTTGGCTTGCTTGGTCTTCACAACAACTCTAGGAAGGAGGCACTATTGACCTGTCCATTTCAGAGAGGTGTAACCAAGGAGGAGTTCAAACACCTTCACTCGGGTCCCAGCTCGCGTGTAGCAGCTCTGGCATTCAAATCTAGATGGGTGGGCTCTGGAATCCAAGCTCTGAACCACCTCGCTTCACTCTCCTAGTCTAAGATTATAGCCTTCGAGATTCGGGGCGGGCAGGGACCTTTCCATTAGAACCGCTTTCTTTAGCACTGAGCCTCCAGGTAGAGTTAAGATAATGATAAGTCTGGGGGACGTAATGGCAGGGCAGGTGCCTGGGCCGGGAGGGGGTCTAAGAAAGCACGGCTCTTCTTACAGTCCTGTCGACTGGCCGCCTCCGAGTGCCACAAGCCCTGCCCACGCCATCTCTGCTCCCTGCACCGCACCACAGCGCTCCATGCTCTTGACAAGGCAGTGGTCACTATTTGCACATTTCCTGTTAGGCTTCTTGTTTTTCCACAAGCAGTTTTCATGTGTCTTCAGAAGGGCTGATCGTCAAACTACACATCTGCCCTTAGACTGTAACACAGACGTCACAGCACCTGCACCCTGAGGAAAGGACACTGTGAATCTTTAGTAAGGACCAATGCTCACGAGCGACTGCTTGACCGTGCTGTCCACTCAAAGCTGCTGGATACTTACTACAGGCACACGGTCAAGGCCTCTCCCAAATTTCTGAGCATTCTTTTCACACTGACAGCCCTGTGAGGTGCGTGCAGGTGCATCAGGACCCCCTCCTCTTGTGGGAGGACCAGCGACCTGGCATCTCGGGCACGAGCCCTCGCCTGGATGCTGATGGACACGTTTGCATCTACATTCACCGGCAAGGACTGGATAAAGTCGTGTCCCTCCTGACCGTTGGAGATCAGGTGACTGGAGCGGTCGTATCGCTGGGGCGGTCAGTACTCTGAGTCTCAACTTTTCCCAAACATTAACAAAATCCCAAGTCTCGAGGGGAGAGACTGAATTTCAATGTTTCCACATTCCTGCCGTGAACAAAAGCCAAAGGAAACCCAGCTGGAGGATGATATGTCTCATTGGGTGGGTGCTGGCTTGTGGGTTTATTTTGCTTTGTTTTCAATGTGGCCCAAGATTCTCTGGAAAAAGTGATCTGTTTGATGCTGATGGCTGTAAGAGCCGAGCTCCTGTTACAGAAGTGGAGAACCGATCTGTCACCAGGGACTGGCGTGGGGATTAGACGTCCACTTGGGGATGGAATGCTCGGGAGAAAGCTGAACCTCTCCCCAGCCCCGGACACGAGAAAGGGAGGCCGCCGGGTGAAATTGGAGAGCAGAGTCTGGGGGCAAACCTGGAGCTACCTTTGCAGAGTTGGAAACCTTCGGTGCTCCTGGAAATATGTAGGTGAAGCACGCCGATCTCCTGACCCCACAGAAGGAATCAAGGAGAGACGCAGATGAGGGACGCGTTGGGGGCTATCTGGAGCCCGTCACCCAATTCCTAAACCTCCTGGAACAGCCGTGGTCCCAAGAAGGGGGTGTCCTTGCCAACTTGTCTTGCTAGCAGGCATTTTGTCCACACAAAATGTCAACTAAAGAGGCAGTGACTTGTTTTTGGTTGAAATCTTGTTAATCCCAGATGAGTTGTGTCTCCGAGCTGCTGGGTCACCAATTCTGACTCTCCTACTGGATGTTTGCAGCCCGGAGGGTCTTTTCATCACTGTCCTTCATTTGCTGTCCCCAGCGGACCCAGAGCCAGTTCACAGGGCTGTGTGGCATGATGCACGGTCTCGGGGATGTTGTGCGCACGACAGGATGTGCTCCTGGCTGTTGCCAGCCTTCCTCAGGCCCGCTTCTTCCTCTTCCTCATGCACCCTCCCCTGTGGGAGGTCAAACCTGGGCCTCTGAGTCCCTGCGGCAGCCTGCCTCTGCTCTGCTCCCTCGCATGCACTGTGCAAACCTCACAGCATCCCTGGCCTCTGGCTAAGTGGAGCTGAGCCGCAGCTCCTGGAGCAGCCCCAGGCCAACAAGAGGCGATTTTCCTTACCACTCGGAACGGAAAGCCCTGTTGTCATGCTGGCTGCGGTCCCATCAGCTTATCTCCAAAGTTAAAAACCCACAACAAGTGCCATTTGCCGGTTGTGCAGGGCCATGCGAGGGGCATCAATGCAGCCCTTCATCCTCCTTCTGGCTCTGGCCCCGGCTGCAGGGCCATGAGCAGGGACAGTGCCAGAGGGCCAGATGCAGAGCCCAGACCACGGGGATGGAAGAAGAAAAGTCTGTTCAGCACAGGCAGCAGAGGGGGAGGGAAAGTGATCCAGGCTGCACAATTAGGCTTCCGATTAGACAGAGCACATGCACATGCGCTCAAATGCACGTGCTCTCACACGCCCACACACGCGCTCGCACATGGAGACTGCGTGTGAGATTAGGGCCGGCTCCTCTGCATCCTCACGTCATGATGTGTGGGATGCTAGAAGCTTCCAGATTTTATAGGTCAAGAAATGTAACCATTGTACCGGAAGGAAATCTTTAAAAATGAGAGAGAAAGAGAAACAGTTCTTTCTCTTGCTCCTTGACTGGTGCTGAGGGAGAGTTTGTCAATGAAAAGAGGGTAATTGTTAAAAATCTAATAGCATTTTTTAAATGTAAAAATCATCCCTGAGAATATGACCTATTCCATCTCGCCAGCTGCCCGGGGTATTTCCTTCACGTTGGCTGTCTCCAAATTTGAAGTGAAAGCTACTGCTGTTGAAATTACCTACCACCCGCGGGCAGACAGGGGCTGCTCAGCCCATCCCAGGGTTGGAGTCCTGTTGAGATGCTCTGTCACTTCCCTTGACAAATCCCTCTATCCCACCCTGCAGCCAGTGCCCTCAAGCTGAGTGACCTGCCCCCACCCCCAAACCTGGAGAACACCCCTTGCCAGTGAGGACGAGGTGTGCGAGAAGCGTGCCTGGGCTTCACCAGGTCAGAGCCACTGGTAAACTGAGTCACCCAACTCACATTTTGTGGAACGATATTAATCTTACAATGGTTTTCCAAGCTGTGATGGAGGTTTAGGGTGTGTAAGAGGTGTGTGCCTCTGTTTATGCATGTGTGTGTGCTTGTGTGCGTGTGCATGTGTGTACATGCTTGTGTGTGCATGTGTGTGTGTGCATTTGTGCTTGTACATGTGTGCATGTGTAAGGGGCTAAAGAAGGCAAGAGTCTCACTATTTTGTCTCCTTCCCTTGCATGAGGCTGGCCTTGCTCTGTAATGCCAGCTCTGTCCAATAGAACTTTCTGGGCTGTGCATGCTCTAGCCACTAGCTACATGTGACATGGAGCACTTGAAATGTGACTAGCAAGGATGAGGAACTGATATTTTTATCTTACTTAATTTTAATGAATTCAAATGTAAATAGCATATGTAGCTGATGGCTCCATCTGGTATAATGCAAGTCTACACAGCTGAGCCAAATGGAATTTAAAGTTGATGTTACTTGCCTTTAATCAATGCCCTAAGCCAGTGGAAAGAAGCTAAGTTTAAATGTTTCTCCTGATTTCTTTTTTATCTGGAGACAGTTTGAAAGATGGTTGTGGCATTGTTCTTTCTGAGGACGTCTGTCTGCTGGTTCCTGGTCTTTCTTCACAGGTAGGACATCGGGCTCTGCTGAATTTGGGTCTCCTGGCCTTACCAGGCTTGGACGGAGGGTTCTGCCACTCTTTCTGGTCTGCAAGAGGAGATTAAGCAACATTCTAACCCATCCTAGGGTAATGTTTATTCCAGGAAGCGTGCACATGGAATAAAGAGGGATTGAAGGTATTGAGGAAAGAAATTACAGAGATGCCTCCGGGAGGCGACCAGGCATCTCACACATCAGTAGCTTGGAAGACAGCAGGTCAAGGTGAATGGACAGTGGCTGAAGGTCGGGGTTTCAGGAAGTGGCCTGGGTTGCGCTGTGAAAAGAAACAGAAGAGAACACAGCCCTGGACATCATAGGCTCTGCAAGGGCTCTGCACAAATCCAGGGCTGTGGGTGCTCTCCCCCACGGGCTGCAGGAGGGCTGACGGCTGCTGTGTTTGTAACCTCTGCAGCAGCAGTTTGGCTTGACCAGCTCACCCTTGGGTCAGTGTCACTCCTCATGTGCTGGATTTTGGGTTGTTCAGTCCTTTCGTTGCTTCCATTGTTAGCCATCTCAGAGGGCACATTGGTGTGCATGACGTTAGAAGCTAGCACACTAGGGAGAAACTTTCAGCATCTGTAAAAGGACATGCCCATCCATGCCAGGTGTGTGTTCAGCAACGTGTTGATCCCACTAGCCATCCATGCACCTGACTCTATAGCAGGCTGTGTGGGAACTTCTGGGTTCTAGCCCACCCTTGTGGGTGGCTTTCTCTGAGCTGGAGGCTGGTGGTTCAGACTCTGCCTTAGCATGATTTCATGTCAGCAGCCCCAACCTTTTCCCCAGGAGCTGATGTCTATTCTGTGCTTCGCCTTCTGGGTGTGGATGCCATGAAAGTAGAGAAGTCACTATTGTGGCAGAAAAACCCAATGGGGCTGCCTGGTAATTTGCAGAAATACAGCCCAGGTCATCAGTGTAGGGATCGGCTGATGTGAAATGTGCCCCAGGAAAACATTAAGGCTGTGAGCAAGAAGATTCCCACACTCATGTCTTGTGCTTGGATTGGCCCACATGGGACAGATTATTGAGATCAGTGTTAATAGGAGAGGCAGGGCCACCATTAAAAGGCACTTTTCACATGTGCTGCACAATGGGAAAGTTACAGAAATATGATGATGCCTTCCTCAGCTTCCATTTATGTGTCTGAGAGAAGTGAGTCATCACACACAAGGGATGCTTAATAATTATTAGTTATGTATTAGTATGATTATATGTTTATGTATTAGTTAATAATTATTAGTTTATGTTTTGGGCACACAACATGTACAGATGTAATTCTGTGATGTCAACAACTGAAAGGGGATGGGGATGGAACTGAAAAGGAGTGGGCTTTTTGTATGTTGTTGAAGTTAAGCTGCTATAAATTCAAATGACAGTGTTATAATGTTAGGATGTTAAATGTAATCCCCGTGGTATCCACAAAGAAAATACCTATAGAATAGACCCAAAAGAAAATGAGAAAGGAATTTAAATATTTCACTACAAAAAATCAACTAAGCAAAAGACAATAATGAAGGAAATAAGGGCCAAAAAAGCTATAAGGCATATAGAAAATGAATAGCACAATGACAGAGAGAGGTTCCTTCTCAGTGTTACTGATAATGTAAATAGGTTAAATTCTCCAATCAAAAGACAGAGATTGGCAGAATGGATAAAAACACACAATCCAACTATATGTTGTCTACAAGAGACTCACTTGAGATCCAAAGACACAAACAGATTGAAAGTGAAAGGATAGACTAAGATACTTCATGTAAATGGTAACCAAAACCAAGAAGAGTGGCTATACCTAATATCAGACAAAATACACTTTAGATCAAAAAAGTTTATGAGACAAAGACAGACATTATACATTAATAAAAGATTCAGTACAGCAATAAGATATAACAATTATAAACATTTATGCACTTAATGACAGACCATCAAAAATATGAAGCAAAAAATGACAGAAACAAAGGGAGAAATAGTTCTTCAACAGTAGTTGGAGACTTTAACACCTCACTCATAATAATGCATAGAACAACCAGGCAGAAGAAAAGTAAGGAACAGGTGACTTAAATCACAATAAACCAACAAAATCTAACAGACATGTACAGGAACTCTACTCAACAACAGCAGAATAGATTTTCTTCTCAAGTTCACAGGGCATAGTTTTCAGGATAGACCATATATTAGGCCACAGATTAAGTTTTAACAGATTTAAAAAGATAGATATCATACAAAGAATCCTCTCTGATTACAACAAGATAAAGTTAAAAATCAATAACAAAAGGAAAACTGGAAAATTCACAAAATTGTGGAAATTAGACAACACACTTTTAAGCAACCAGGTGGATCAAAAGAAGAAATCACAAGGGAAATTAGACAATACTTAGAAACAAATGAAAATGAAAACACAACATACCAAAACTTATGGGATGAAATGAAAGCAGTGTTAAGGGAGAAATGTATAGCTATAAATTAAAAAATAAGAAGCAACTTAAATCAACAACCTAACTTTACAAACTAAGCAGCTAGAAAAAGAAGAACAACCTAAACCCAAAGCCAGCAAAAGGAAAGAAATAATAAAGAGTAGAGCAGAGATAAATGAAACAGAGAGTAGAAAAAGAATAGAAAAAAATAAAGGAATCAAAAAGTTGGTTCTTTGAGAAGATCAACAAAATTGACAAACCTTTAGGTAGGTGAATAAAGAAAAAAGGAGAGAAGACTCAACTTACTAAAATCAGAAATAGTACCAATCCTACAGAAATAAAAAGGATTGTAAGAGAGTACTATGAACAATTGTACACCAACAAATTGGATAACCTAGTTGAAATGGACAAATTTCTAGAAACCTATCAAGACTGATAACAAAGAAATAGAAGATCTGATTAGATCTATAACTGTAAGGAGATTGAATCAGTAAATAAAAAATCTTCCAATAGAGAAAAGCCCTGGACTTTATGCCTTCACTGGTGAATTCTACCAAAAATTTAAAGGAGAATTAATATCAATCCTTCTTAAACTTTTCCAAAATATTGAAGAAAAAGGAACACTTCCTAACTCGAATGAGGCCAACATTATGCTGACACCAAATCCAGACAAAGACACTACAAGAAAAGAAAACTACAGAGTAATATCCCAATGATCATTGATGCAAAAATCCTCAACAAAATAATAGCAAACAGAATTCAGCAGCATATTAAAAAGAACATACACCACAGCCAACTGGCATTTATTCCCAGAATGCAAGGATGGTTCGACATATAAAAATTGATCAATGTTATATGCCACATCAACAGAATGAAGGGAAAAGAATCACAGTATTATCTCAATTGATGCAGAAAAAGCATTTGACAAAATTTGACATATTTTCATGATAAAAATACTTAATAAACTAGCAATAGAAAGAAACTACCTTGACATAATAAAAGCCATATTTGAAAAACCCACAGTGAACGTCATACTTCATGGTAACTGAAAACATTTCTTATAATATCATGAGAAAAGCAAGGATGCCAACATCAAAAGTTCTAGCCAAAGCAATTAGGCAAGAAAAAGAAACAAAATGCATCCAAATTGGAAAGGAAGAAGTAAAATTATCTGTGTTTGCAGATGGCATGGTCTTATACATAGAAACCTCAAAGATTCCACAAAAAAACTATTAGAACTAACAAACGAATTTAGTAAAATGGCAGGATACAAAGTCAACATACACAAATCATTTGCATTTGCATTGTGCACAATGAACGATCTGAAAAGGAAATTACAAAAACATTTTCACTGGTGATAGCATCCAAAAGAATAAAATACTTAGGAATTAACAAAGGAGATAAAGACTTTTATAATGAAAACTATAGAACATTACTGAAAGGAATTAAAGAAGACATAAATAAATGGAAACACATCCCATGTTCGTGGATTGGAAGAGTTAAAGAGTTCAAAAGTCAATACCACCCAAAGTGATCTCCAGATTCAATGGGATCTATATCAGAATCCCAATGATATTTTTTTGAAGAGATAGAAAAACGCATCCTGAAATTCACATGGAATCTCAAGGGACTTGAACAGCCAAAACAATCCTTAAAAAAAGAACAAACCAGAGAACTCACACTTCTGCTTGAAGCTCCCATGAGCTCCTAAGTGATCACCTGTCACTCTTTTCCTCCTAGACACGATCCTTCTCCTGAGTTTTTATAAAAGCTGCCTTGACGTTGTTGATAGTTCTGCCACCTCTGTGTGTGCCTTCACATCTCTAGCAACACCTTGTTGGTGCTCAAGTGTTTGGGCTTTGTGTAAGTGGACTCGCACTTCAGTGTCTTCTGCCACTTGACTTGGAGGTTCTGAGATGCACACTACGGTGTGTCACTGGGGTCTGTTTGCCAGCTGTGAGTCTCCCTGTGTGAATACACCACAAGTCATGGGCCCAGTCCTTTGGTGAAAGACGTTGGTTTTTCCAGTTCTTTCGATATTTCATCAATGTTGCTCTAAACATTTTCGTGCAGGTCTCCTTGTTCACACGTGCTAGAGTGCCATGAACTGAATGTTAGCGTCCCCCAAATTCACGTGTTGATGCCCTAACCCACAATGTGATGGTATGTGGAGGGGGGGCCCTTGGGAGGTAATTAGGTCATCAGGAAGGTGGAACCACCATTAATGACGTTAATGTCATTACAAAGGAGACCCCAGAGAGCTCCCTCGTCCCTTCTGCCATGTGAGGACACAGCGTAAGCGATGGCGTCTGTGAGCCAGGAAGCGGTCCTTGCCAGATACCAAATCTGCCGCTGCCTTGGTCTTGGACTTCCAGCTTCCAAAACTGTGAGAAGTGAGTGTCTGTTGTTTATAAGCCACCTGGTCTACGGTGTTCTGTTACAGCAGCTTGAATAGACTAAGAGAAAGAGCTTCTTTACTTATATACCTAGAAGTGAAATTGCTGCTAAGTGGGTAATTTGCAAGCGCAAAAAATTTTACCAGGAAATGTGTGATTGTATCCCAAAGCCATTGTACCAATTTGCAATTCCACTAGCAGTGTATGAAAGTCCCCATTGCTCCATACCTTCAAGAATATTTGGTTGTTATCTGATTTTTAATTTTTCGCCAGTCTAGTGTGTATTTATATATGTGTTTTAATTCATATTTGTCTGGTTACCAACAAGGTTTCACATTTTTCATATGTTTATTCACCATCTGTGTTTCTTTTTCTGTGAAATCTTATTCATGACTTTTGCCCATTTTTCTATGGGGCTGTTTTTTTCTTATTGATTCTTGAAGGTATTTATATATTCTGGATACTAATTTTTTGTCTGTTAAATGTAGTGTAAATATCTTCTCCCTGTTTTTGACTGTCTTTTCAGAAGAACAGAGTATTTCTCTTAAACCTTAAAATAATTGAATTCATCAATCTTCATGCCTTAGCAATTTTGAGTCTTGTTTAAGAAATCCTTATTCTGTGATTATAAAGATGCTCTCTTGTATCATCTTCTAAAAGTTTTACAGTTTTTTTGCCTTTCACATTTAAGTCTAATCTACCTGAAATCTATTTTGGGTTAGGGTGTAACATAGGAATATAATTCCTGTTTTTCCATGTGGATAAATCATTGCCCTCCAGCCATTTACTGGAGAGCCTGTTTTTCCCCAGTGGTCTGCAATACCACATCTTTCTCAATCCATTCTTTCGCTGAAAGTCAGCATGATGTTTTGAAAACATACCTGACACGTCACTCACTTGCTTAAAATCCTCCAGTGGGCTCCCACGGCCTCAGCCTGAGTCCCAGTTTGGTAACACGGTGTTCACCACTCTGCCTGATGTGGCCCCACCCCATCACTCCCAGCCTCACCTCACTTTCTCTACACTGCAGTCATACCAAGATTCTTTTGATTCTTTGAAAATGCCCATGCTTCCTTTCACCACAGGTCTTTTTAACTTGGCATTCCATTTGCCCAAACGTCTCCACCCTTTTATCCCCACTCAGCCCATCTCTGCCTGCTCACTCTCTAGAGCTTGTCATCACCACTAACTGCTCCCCCTCAAACGCCTCCCATTACAGCCTCTCTCTGACCTCCCTCCTGTCTTCCCAGCTCCCTATGCACGGTGCAGGCCGTCTTGGACCACAAGATGGTCTCTAACACGTTGACTCAAACACTTTCCCAGTGTCCGTCAGCCCCCTGGAGCCCTTACCTTCCTCCTCACTCAGCTGAGATTCATACCCACCACTCTCACTGCTCCCTGACTCTTCTGTTGGAGCCAGCTGGTAAACCTCATCTTGGTTAGAGCCGGGTTGACCCACTCCATGCCCTGCACCTGGGGTTTTTGTTTTTTCTTTGGAGGATTTTTATTGTTATCAGTGCTTTTTATCCCTCCTCGGAAGGACTAAAGGGCATTACGTCCCTTCAAGGTTTTCGTGTTTGAGAAGGCCGGCCACACGCCTTGTTGGATGGTGTGGAGGGTCTGTTGCTCTTGAGCCACACTTTTCACCAGCAGTTGTGGTTATTACAGCTTCTCTTTCTCTGGAATGGACTGCACTTCATCCAGACTGATATCTCCCCGCTTGTCAGTAGCTTGCTTTATCTGCCAATGTGCCTAAAAATGTCTTTTCCTTTCTCCTTTAGGTTCAGTGATTGAAACAGCCTCGTGTCTATTCCTGGTGGTCTCAGCCTTAGGAGCCTACACGTTTGCTCTTTATACGGAAGATGGGCTGGGTTGAGTTTCCATCACTGGTAACCAAAGCTGGGTTTACTGACACAAGTTCTGCCTGTTTGACACAAGATGGTTCATTCTTCTCTATGCCTTTCACGCATTATCTGAGAACTGCTTGTCTTTCTCGTTAGCTCCGGCGTGAATGCTGATTGGGGCTCCTCCCATCCATTTGTGGGGGGTCCTCGCTGACGCTGGGAGAGCTCTCTCCCTTCTGAGACCTTATTCTTTCCCAGGGTTCACTCCGCCCACAGGAAGACCCAGGGCTCTCTAAGGTCCCTCCAGCGACTGTGAGCCCTGGGAAGGGCAAGCCCCTGTGGTTTCTCTTGCACAGATGCTGTGAGGGTAGGTAAGTCTTCTACTCTCAAGGAGACTCTTTCTTTTCCTTGGGCTTCAACGTGGTGGTGGTGAGAATTCTCAGCTGTTGACTCACGCTTTTATTGTCTTTCCTGCCTGCTTGTGGGCTGTGGGTGGTAGAGAGGATTAAGACAGAGCCTTCTTTTTCTTTTTATCTTACTGTTTCTGAAATTTATGAGGTTTTTCCCCACTTTACTGCTACTCATTAATTTTTTGCTGTATTTTTAAAAAAGCAATTTCTTTCGGCGCATTTCATCAGATTCGGTGGGATAGAACTCTGTGACTCAGCTTCACTTGACCACCTTTACCCGAAGACCAGGATGTTTTTCTTACTTAAATGCTCAGGGGGAACCACAGAAAGAGATGCCTATTCTTTGAAAATAGTTTCTACCTGGATAATCCCTTAAATAATTAAAACAGAGAGGCTTTTAAAATGTTTGCTAGTTTCCTTTTTCCTGTATTATTATTATTATTTTCAAATTACAGTTGTAGGGGCTGGCCTGGTGGCATAGTGGTTGAGTTCGTGTGCTCTGCTTCGATGGCGGCCTGGGGTTTACAGGTTTGGATCCTGGGTATGGGCCTACACATCACTCATCAAGCCATGCTGTGGCAGCACCCCTCACACAAAAGAGAGGGAGATTGGCACAGATTCTAGCTCAGGGCCAACCTTCCTTAGCAAAAAAAAAAAAAAAAAAAAAAAAAAAAAAAAAAAAAACAGTTTTAATTTGAAGGTAGCATTGAACAATTGTAAGAAATAATACAGAGAGAACCTGTCTACCCTTCTCTGGTTTTTCCTCCATGGTAACATTTTGGAAAACTATAGGACAACCACACAACCAAGATAAAAACGTTGACACTGTCAAGATATGCAGCATGTCCATCCATGCAGGGATTCTTCAGGCAGCCCTTGCAGCCGTACCCTGCTCCTTGTGCCCCACACCCTCTTTAACCCTGGAAGCCAGTGATCTGTGTTCCCTCCACACAACTCTCTGGAGAGCCATCTAAGTTGTTTTGTGCATCTACAGTTTGTTCCTTTTCCTCACTGAGTAATATTTCTTGGTATAGATGCACCAGTTTGTTTTATCCTTTACCAGCTGAAGGACATCTGTGTTGTTTCTAGTTTCGCTGTTATGAATAAAGCTGCTGTAAACATCGTGTACAAGTTTTTGTGTGAACACATGTCTTCATTTCTCTGGAATAAATACCCTGGAGTGTTATTGTTGGCCCATGTGATAGTTTTGTGTTTTGTTTTTTAAGAATTTGCCAAACTATTTTCCAGAGTGACTGTACCATTTTTTTTGGTGAGGAAGATTGGCCCTGAGCTAACATCTGTTGCCAATCTTCCTCTTTTTTTTCTTCCCAAAGCCCAGTACATAGTTGTATATCCTAGTTGTAAGTCCTTCTGGTTCTTCTACGTGGGACGCCACCTCAGCATGGCTTGATGAGTGGTGTGCAGGTCCACGGCTGGGATCCAAACCGGCGAACTCTGGGCTGCTGAAGTAGAGTGTGCGAGCTTAACCACTAACGCCACTGGGCTGGCCCCTGACTGTACCATTTTACATTCCGGTTTCTCTAAATCAGTGTCAGTATTTGGTGTTTTTTTTTTTTTTTAATTTTAATCATTCTGATAGGTGTGTAGTGGTATCTCATTGTGGTTTTAATTTGCATTTAACTGGTGGCTAAAGATGTTGAATCTCTTTTCATATATTCATTTGTCATCTGTATGTTCTTTTGGGTAAAATAGCTCTTCATAGCTTTGCCCATTTTCCATTTGGATTATTTGTTTTTTCTGTTGAGTTTTTAAGGTTCTTTCTATATTCTAGATACTGGTCAGTGGTAGGATATGTGATTTACAAATATTTTCTCTCAGTCTGTAGCTTGTCTTTTCATCCTCTTAACATGGTCTTTCACAGAGCAAAATTTTTTAATTTTGATGAAGTTCAATTTATTGATTTTTCCCTTTACAGATTATATTTCTGGTGCCAAGTCTAAGAACTCTTAGGTTAGGCCTGGAACCTGAAGATTTTTTCCTATTTTTTTTTTTCCCTAAAAGTTTTCTAGTTTTCTATTTTGCATTTAAATCTGTGATCCATTTTGAGTTAAATTTTGTATAACGTGTGAAATTAGGTCAAGGTTCATTTTCTGGACTGTAGCTATCCAACTTCTCCAGAACCGTGAGTTGAAAGAGTGATCTTTCCTGCATTGTATTGCTTTTGCAATTGTGTCAAAAATCAGTTGGACATATTTGTGTGGGTTTACTTCTGTGTTTTTTTGTTCTAATGCATTGGCCTACGTGTCTATCCCTATGCCAATACCACACAGTCTTGATTATTTAAATCAGGTAGATTGATTCCTCTCATTGTCTCCTTTTACAAAATTATTTTAGCCAGACAAGTTCCTTTGTCTCCTTGTATAAATTTTTGAATAATCTTGTCTATATTAAAAAATTCTCCTTGGGATTTTGATAAGACTTGTGTTAAATCCATATACCAATTTTGGAAGAACTGACATTTTTATTATGTTGGGTTTTCCAATCCATGAACATGGTACTTCCTCATTTCTTTAGATCTTCTCTGATTTCTTTCATCAGTGGTTTGTAGTGTTTCATATACAAATCCTGTACATGTCTTGTTAGATTTACACCTGAGAATTTCATGGTTTGGGGGCAAGTATAAATGCTCTTGTATTTTAAATTTTAGTGTTCATTACTAGCAAGAAGAAATACGACTGATTTTTGTATGTTTATCTTGTATCCTGCAAACTTGTTAAACTCACTTATTAGTTCTAGAAGCTTTTTCATTTTTGTAGATTCCTTGGAATTTTCTGCATAGACAATTATGTCATTTTCAGATGATATTTTCCTGTCTGTATGACTTTTATTTCCTCTCTTCACCTTGCTGCACTACTTAGACTTCTTGCACTGTGTTGAATAAGAGTGGTGAGAGTAGACGTCCTTGCCTTGTCCTCGATCTTAGGGGAAAGCCACAGTTTTTCACCATTAAATATAACGTTATCTGTAGGATTTAATAGATACTCTTTATCTAGTTCAGGAAGTTCCACTGTATTCCTATTTTTATGAGATTAAAAAAATCATGAGTGGGTGTTGGATTTTGGCAAATGCGTTTTCTGCATCAGTTTATGTGGTTTTGTGGTTTTTCTTCTTTAGTCTGCTAATGTGATGGATTACATGATTGATTTCTGAAAATTGAACCAGCCTTGTAATTCAACTGTGAGTAAACCCTACTTGGTCACGCTGTATAATTCATTTTATACACCATAGACATCTATTAGGTAATGTTTGTTAGGAATTTATGCATTTATGGTCATGAAGGATATTGCTTCACACCCGTTGTTGGTACTATCCATGACTGGCTTTGGTGTCAAGGTAACTGGTTTCATGAAATCTATTTTCTGGAAGAGGTTATGTTGAAGTGGTGTTAATTCTTCTTTAAACATTGGTGGGATTCTCTAGTGAAACCATCTGTGCCTGGAAATTGTTTTCCTGGGAATTTTAAAATTACAAACTCAAAATTCTTAAGAGTTAAAGGGTTATTCAAATGATCTATTATGGATTGGGTGAATTTTGATAGATTGTATTTCTGGAGGAACTGGTCCATTTTGTGTGAGCTGGCAAATTTATGGGTGTAGAGTTGTTCATAGTGTTTCCTTATTATCCTGACTCTGCAGGGTTTGTAGTGATATCCCCTGTTTTGTTACATATTTTGATCATTTGTGTCTTCTATCTTTCTTTCTTTTTCAGTCTTGCTAGATGTTTGTCAATTTTATTGATCTTTTCAAAGAAGCAACTTTTCATTGCATTGATTTTCTCTACTGCTTTTCTGTTTTCAACTTTATTGCTTTCTGCTTATCTCTTTCCTTCTGCTTACTTTGGGCTTACTTTGCTCTTCTTTTTCTAGTTTCTTGAGCTGGGAACTTAGGCTATTCATTTGAGACTTTTCCTCTTTCTAGTGTATGAATTTAGTGCTATAAACTTCCCTTTCAGCATTGCTTTAGTTGTGCTCCACAGATTTCGATATATTGTGTTTTCATTTCAGTTCAATATATTTTTTAATTTTTATAAGAACTCCTCTTTGACTCATGGATTATTTAGAAGTATGGGGCTTAGTTTCCAAGTGTTTGGCAATTTTCTTGTTATCTTTCTATTACTGATTTCTAGGTTGATTCCACTGTGGTTGAAAAACACACTTTTTAAAATTTCATTTATTTCCAATTTGTTGAGGTTAGTTTCATGGCTTAGGATATGGTTAATCTCAGCATATATTAAAAAGACACTTGAAAAGAGTGTGCATTCTGCTATTGCTGGGTGGAGTGCTCTATAAATGTCTATTAGATTCTGTTGGTTGATTGCATTTTTGAGTTCTTCCTTATTTTTGCTGGTTTTATGTCAAGTTGTTCTATCTTTTGTCGATAGAGGGATGTTAAAGTCTCCAACTATCATTATGCTTTTGTCTATTTCTTCTTCCAGTTGTCAGTTGTTGCGTCACATATTTTGTGGTTCTGTAGTTTGGTCCACACATATTTAGGATTGCTATGACTTTTTGGTGGGTTGACCTTTTATCATTACATCATATCCCTCTGTGTCTCCGGTAACTTTCTTTGCTCTAAAGTCTACGTTATATTAAATTAAAAAAAACCACTCCTGCTTTCCTCCATTTAATGTTTGCATAATATAGATATTTTTCATCTTTCTGTTTTCAGCCTTCCAATATTATTATTTTTGAAGAGTGCTTCTTATAGACAGCAAATAACTGGGTCATAGTTTTTAATCCACTTTGCCAACCTCATCTTTTAATTAGTCTACTTAGACCACTTACAGTTAATGTAATTATTGATGTGTTAGGGCTTAAGTCTGTCGTTTGATTTTTTGTTTTCTTTTTATTCTTTGTGGTTTTCATTTTTCTGTTGTCTTTTTTTTTTTTTTGCCTTTGTATGGTTTGCTTGAACATTTTTAGAATTCCACTTTGATTTATCTTTAGTGTTGATTAGTGTATCTCTTTGTATAGCTTTTTTAGTGGTTGCTGTTGGCATTGCATTATGTGTGTGTAACTTATCACAGTCTACTGGTGTTGCCATTTTACCAATTTGAGTGAAGAATAGAAAGTCTTCCTCCTTTTATGTCCCTTTACTCTCCCACACTTATAATATAATCGGTTTAAATGTTTTCTTTACATACATTTAGAACAGCATCAGAGAGTGGTATAGTTTTTGCTTCAAGTGTCAAACATAATTTAGAAAACTCAGGAAGAGATGAAAAGCCTACTGTATTAACTTCACTGCATTTTTGCTTGCTGTATTCTTCCTTTCTTCCTGGTGTTCTGAAACTCCTTCTTCTATCATTTCCGTTCTGTTTAGAGAACTTCCTTTAGCCATTACTTTAGGTCTACTGATGACAAATTCTCATTTTTTCTTCATCTGAGAATGTCTTGATTTATTCTTCATTCTTAAAGAATGTTTTCACTGGATATAGTAATTTGGGTTGACAGTTATTTTATTTTAGTGCTTGTAAAATATTATGGCACTTCCTTCCAGTCTCTATGATTTCATGAAATATACACTATTATTCCAATTGTTTTTCCCTTAGTGGTAGGAAGTCATTTTCCTCTGGCTGTTTGCAAGATGGCTTTTCTTTGTCTTTAGTTTTTAGAAGCTTAATTATGACATGTGTTGATGTGGATTTCTTTGGATTTGTTCTCTTTGGGTTTGCTTAGCTTCAGAATCTATATGCTTATGTCTCTTGCCAAACTTGAGAAGTTTCGACTGTTATCAAAATTTCTTTGATCACGTTTTCCTTTCCCTTCTCTTCTCCTCTTCTTCCAGGACTCCAGACTGCCAGGACAGTCCCACTTCATTCCTCATTTGAAGAGTCTTCTCATCTGAAGGGATCTGTAAATGCAATGAAAAATATCAGTGAGAATGACTAAATCATTCTATTAATATATTATGTACAGATCATTCAATAACTTAAGCATAAGTATATTCACATCAAACACATACAAGGAACAGATTCCATCTGTGGGTCTGTGTTAATGCCAATCTCTCCTCCCCAGGACCTTGGTATGGCCAAAGCAAATGTCTGACCTGGACTCACCCAGGACACCTGGCTCTCTGATGTTGATGCTTCTCCCCATACGCTGGTCCACAGCCCATAATGGCCACTTACATCAAAACCGATATTAAAAGTCTCCATGATTGCTGAGTCCAGATAAAGGCACAAACTCCCCTGTAAGCCTGGCTCTGCAGCTCGACTGCTCTGCTCTACACACTGATGTGCAAACCTGTCCTGGGCCTGCCAACACATCTGTAGTAAGCTGCCTGAGAACACCTTCATCTGGGTCTTTTTGTTGCAGAGGCCGGGAAAAAGTGGTGAGGTATCAGATCTCTAGGATCTTTGGTGAGAAAACTTCTGAAGTTGGTGTTATTGGAAAAGACTCCTCCTTTGTTCATACTCTCGTGATTTGTGGGTGACCTCCCAAGTCCCCTATGGCTAAGCCACCCAGAGGCTGCTCCTTAAATACTGCATGCCCTGAGTGTGACCTGCAGACTCTTTTGTGTGTAGTGGGCTTGTGTGTTTGGAATAAGTTGTGACATCAGTGGGGAAGCTGGTCCCCTCAGGTGGATGCACAGTGAGGAAGGTGGGGGAGGGTGCCCTGCAGAGGCAGGGTGACCTCCTACAGGTTTGTAACATGGTTGAGAAGATATTTTCCATGCAAGAGGAACTTTTAAAGAAGTGATGAAATACCAATTTTTTTTCTTTCTTTTGCCTACAAGAAAAAGGCAAGTTTGTAATTTTAGGGGGGATGGGGAGAAGGAGTAGGAGAAAATAGAATGTGAAATGATTAAGAATTAACAAATGACAAACGATTTTCTTTCATGCTGAGCAGAATTTAGCAAAAGGCCCAACTGGAGCATTCTAACTGAGATTTCATTGAAATCTCACAGGGTTTGTGAAATATTCTAGTTGATTGATTTTGTACATCTTTCTTTTTTCATTTTTTTCTGAAGTCTGGCACCTGAGCTAACATCTGTTGCCAATCTTCTTCTTTTTTTCTTCCTCTTCTCCCCAAAGCCCCCCAGTACATAGTCGTCTATTCTAGTTGTGAGTGCCTCTGGTTGTGCTATGTGGGACGCCCCCTCAGCATGGCCTGATGAGTGGTGCCATGTCTGTGCCCAGGATCCAAACCAGTGAAAACTTGGGTCACCGAAGCAGAGTGTGTGAACTTAGCCACTTGGCCGTGGGGCTGGCCTCTTTTTTAAAAAATAAAAAACACCAAGCAATTATTCTTGCATCAGTGATGTGTGCAGGAAAGTCATGTTCTAGAAAGGGGCCTGGAAGGTCACCTCTGTCTTCAAAGCACGTAGCTGATTTGTGGAAACAGAGGAGACACCCAAGATCGTGGGCAGGTTTGGAGGAGACTGTGCATGGAAGGTGCACGAAGGATGGAGAGCCAGCATTTAGCCCTGATCTTGAGTTCCGGTGAGTACTGAGATCTGCAGAAATAAATCTGGGGTTTCCGAGTTCAAGTGGGAGAAGATGGATGAAAATGAACGCTTTTTAAGTCTTTGTAGTTTCTAGATATGGTTTTCTTTTTTAATCTTTATTCTCAACCCTGAATCAACTTTGAAACTTTGCCTTCAGGCTCCAAAATTTTTTGTGGTCTGTCTACTGCCTCAGAGCTCACTCAACAGCATCCACATGCATCTCATGGAGATCTCTTCTGGGCCAAACACTGGGCAGAGGCCGTGATCTAGGAGAAGAAACCGTGCAGATCAGCACATGGCACACCTCAGGTGGCCCAAGGTGCTAGACATCCAGGATGAATGTGTGGCAAGGCTGTGGGGCCACAGCAAGATCCACTGGGGCCCTTTGGGATTGGCCCTCAAGTGAAGCCAAGCTGCGTCTTGAATGAAGACCATGGCCGGGCAGTGTGCGCCGGGAGATTGCCTAGAGCACTGGAGGGTCTGTGCATGGTTCGAGGATTGGTGGCAGATGGCCCAAGATGGAATCTAAGATTCCCGAAATTACACTGAAAATCAATTCCTTGCAATGGCTTGAGGTCTAGCACCTGAGTTGCTCTCACTCGGTGTCGCTGAGATCCTCTTAGAAAATAGTAATTATCTGGTATCGTCCCTGTGGGTTTTCTTTGTCCATGGGATGGTTCCATTACAACTACTTCCAAAACCCTTTTTTTTACTTGAAGTCGCAACCT
Source organism: Equus quagga (assembly GCF_021613505.1). Classification (NCBI taxonomy): domain Eukaryota; kingdom Metazoa; phylum Chordata; class Mammalia; order Perissodactyla; family Equidae; genus Equus; species Equus quagga. The sequence continues at coordinate 533,424 of NC_060274.1, forward strand.
ATGTTGAGCTGCTCGAAATTGACAGCTGGGTCCTTGTGGCTCCAGGGTCAGCGCTGGTGTGAGAGGAAACTCCAGCCTCTCGGGTGCAGGTTCAGGCCGGCCAGCCTGTCCACCTGCGCCACTGCCCTGGGACCTTGCATCAAGCTTGGTGCACTGGAGGGGCGTTGGCTCCATTCCCAGGTCAGGCAGGACTGGAAACTCACCTGTGCTTTCCTCCTTGGTCCAGCTTGGGCTTGCTTAGCCATGTCCAGGCAGCTGTGGCCGTCCCCACTGCCCCTTCAGTGTCTCTGGTCTCCTGCCTTGGTGTCAGCTTTGTCCTCCAGGTCCCCACGGGAGGGAGCAGGAGTCCTGCTGGGAAAGCAGCCTGGCTCTCTGTCCGGACCTGTTCCCTGGGTTCAAGCCCGTCTCTGGCCCCAGGCGTGGCCCGTGGTCCTGCTCCGCCCGAGCGGAAACCTGCCTGAGCCCATTAGCGGGTCTGGCCCCTTGGAGATCATGGCTGCCCATCTGAGCCTGGGTGTGTCTCGCCCCTGCCACTGCAAAAGCAGAAACCATCCAAGACCTAAAACAAAGCCAAATTAACAACTCGTGCAGCAGGGGAAGCCGTTCTTAGGGGGCGCCGTCTCTTAGCAAGCAAACAGCTGATCTGACCCAGCGTGCTGGGAGGTGTGGGGTCGAGGGTCGGCAGAGAGTCAGAAGCTCCTGGAGCCTGGGCCCTGGAGGCGACTGTGGCGATGCATGGACTTTCGGAAGTGACACCTTTGGGGGGAGGTCGTGACTGACCCACTAGGGTGGGGTTTGGGCTGGTTTCATGGTTTACTTGTTTGCAACTTCAGACCAGTGCCAAATAATAGTCCCTATTTCCTTTCCCGGCTCTGGAGAAGGGGCGTTTTTATTCTCACCCTGTGCACGGAGGGCCAGCCTCCCAGTCCAGCCCAGCGGGGAGGTTGGTGCCTCTGGCCCATGCATCCCAGGACCGCTACCTGGAGTTAGCTGTGCAAGCTTGGCTTTCACCATCTGGGTACAAAGTCATCCTCTCCTGGTTTCTGGATGTGTAACCCTGGACCTGCCATCTCATCTCTCCAAGACTCAGATCCGCCATTGATAAAACAGGGTATCAATAACGTCTGTGCTAATGAGGTGATACATTTGCCAGGCACATATCAGGGACGGACAGTCATGGCCAAGGAGGAAGTGTTTCTGCCCCTGGGCAGTGGGGATCTCAGGCCTGGTGCAGGAGAGGATGGAGCATGGCGCCCCAGGTCGAGCCCAGGGGTCTCGGAAGTCAGTGTGTAGAGGGTCGGCTGGAGCCCACACCCCAGAGGCAGGCGAGCAACAAACACATGTAGAGGGGAGGGTGTGAGGCGCACAGCTGAGGCAGCAGGCGTGGAGGCCAAGATGGCTGTGGACCAGCGGCGGGAGGCAAGGCCTGGGGAGGGACAGGGAGCCTGTGCCGGCCTGGCATGGGAGGGGCCCGGATGGCCTGGCTCAAGTTTGTGTGGGCACAGGGTGTGCACTGGGGTTTTTCTTATGCAGAAATGATAGAACTGTGCTTCCTTGTTGACTCACAGGCTAGCACCTGCCACTTCATCCAAAATAAACCAGTGAGAACTTCAGGGAACTCTGCTTGCAAACCAAGGTGTGGGACAAGCCGTGCTGTTCTGGGAGATCTACTGGGCGAGCTCCGGGGCAGATCACAAAGTCTCAGGGTGAAGCCTGCCAGAATGGTGGCTGCTGCCCTCGTTGCAGCTGCCTTCTCCCCCAGGAGCCCCCTGAACACCTGTGGGGGGTCGTGCATCTCTCTTCTCCGTGGTCACCCTGGTCAGTCCCCAGCCAGGGGCTCTGCTCCTGCCCCTTGGTGTCTTCCCTACAGTAAGCGTGCTTCCTGCTCACATGTGTGTGCTCCTTGCCTCCCCCACCAGACAAGGTCCTGTGGACCAGCGGCCACCCCTGCTCCCGTCACTGTACCTGGAATCTGCCTGCACACAGCATACATGCACACAGGCCAGAAGTGAATGGAAAAGTGGACACGAGCATCTGCCCACAGTGGCCAGGGACCCAGCCTGGGGCCCTGACTCGCTCTCAGGGCTGAGCTTGAGGCAGCCAGGCTGCGGAGGGCGTCAGGGCATTTCTTGTCTGCCCACCTGGGTGCAGATCTCATCATTATCTTGGTGGGGACAGGGTCCTCGCTGGCTGGGAGGAGCTCGGATCATCTGCAGCCTGCACCCCCAGCATCCCTTGTAAATGCAGCTGCCTGCCCAAGATTGCCCGCCGGCGTGTGGCTGCTGCCTGCCCGGTGTGGGACGTGTGGCATGTTCAGTGCTGGCTGGGCTCCCGGAGAAGCTGGTTTTGTTTTTTCTCAGCATTAAGGCAGGAGAGATTTTCCAGTAGGCCGGCGGCTTAGCGGATAATGCCCAGCCTTTCACATTCAGGCATGTGGTTGGGGTTCAGCTTGAGGTCCCCAGTGAATTACGTTTCGGGCTGCAGTCCAGGCAGGCCCGGCCTCTGTGGCCCTCCCTCAGGCTTGCAAGTCCTCCTCCCCACAAGTCCTCGCCCACAGCTGCTGCCCTGCTGCTGCTCTGTGTCTGCAGACTCAGCTCCCTCTTCTGCACCTGGGGGCTGCACCTTGGGACCCTGTCGCCTATGCTCCCAGCTCCACAGGGTGTGATGTGAGTGCGGTGGAAGAGGGTGTCCTTAGCTGGCCGGGGCAGGGTGTATGCCAGCCTCTTGGCAGCGGAGGGAGCAACAGCTCGTGTAGACACACGTGTGTTTTCATGGGGAGGGCAAGAGGGCTGTCTCTGCCCTGGCACCATACTCCACTCTGCTCGTGGTCACACGTGTAGCTCAGAAGTGACTTGCCCCAGGGGTGTGGCTGGGCAGGGACCAGACCACGGTTTGCTTCCCCCATGCAACGGGTCCTGGTGTCCCCCAGTGCAGGGGCAGTTGCCTCTCCTAACGGGAGCCGGGTCTACACATTGGAGCAGCCATAACCAAGCTTTTGGTGAGGATTCCCGCGAGGGCAGCTGTCCCCTCTGCATCTCTGCGAGATAGGGGTCAGCCAAGACCGTGCTCCAGGCCCCTCCAGGCATGACACAGGTTAGTGATGGCTTGGGAGGTAGCCCTGAGACCACGGCGAGCACCAACACGCGGCCTCATCACCAGACCGCAGACGTCCTCGCCTGATGCTGAGTCCAGAGCCAAGCCTGGCTTGCTGGGATTGAAGGAAGGATGAACTTAGGAGAACAGGAAGGAAAAGGGAGGGGCAGGGTAGGGAGCAGGGAAGAGAGGACAGCATGTCCACAAGGAGGAGGCTGAGGTGGATAAAGTGGAGACCCCGTGGTGGGAGATGGAAGTGTGGCAGAATCTGGTCCTGGGGGGAGGGTCCTCGAGACTGACGAGGACTGAGGTTGATGAGGACCTATGAAGGGAGCAGTTATCTGTCACCATGGGGTGGGGTGTGGCTGGTCAGTGCATTGTTGGGGCTCCAAGTCCAAGGCGATGGGCCAGTCAGCGTCACCCTGTTCCCTTAATCTCCAACGGCTGCTTTGAGGATGAGTGTCGCTACTGATCTCCATCACAGTTCCAGGAATGCCACCCCAGACTGTCCCTTACTGAGCGGGCCAGGGGAAGTGCCACTTGTGAGAACCAAGATGGTGTGCCATTTACCGCGTAACAGATGCCAGCAGGCCGTGGCCTTGTGTGGCCGAACCCTGAGGCTCTTGAGGAAGTGGGAAGAGATCTTGGCTTTGGGGAAACCATGTTGAGGACCTTCACCATAGAAAGGATTTGAAATTAGGGTCATTGTGTGTTGATCCTAATATAAAGGTCAAATACGGGGGTCTCCATCCATCACTCCACTCTGTCCTCATGCATTAGACACCTCCTGTGCACCCAGGACTATGTGGAAGGGGTGTGAAGATAAATCACACGTGGACCTTGAGCTCAAGTTGCTCACAGCTGAGGAGGTAAGTCAGGTAACAAGGACAGCGTGGGGACAGCGGTCTAGAGAACCGAGGGAGAGTCGGAGGACAGCATTTCCTCACTGAGACGACCAGGCAAGGCTCCTGGAAGAAGCAGCCATTTGCCCCCTGAGGAAGTACCCATTGCAGGGGGCCCTTCTTTCTGGGGATCCTGTTAGAGACCCAGACATGGAGGCTGAATGCCAAGAAGCTGTCCTTAAATATTCTAGCTGGAAAGGAGGGTCAGGTAGATCCCCCACAACTCCCCCTCTTCGGGTTCCCACAAGGACGGCTGTGTCCACCGCATCTCACGGGAGGCGGGGCCGTCTGGTGGTCTACCTTCTGTTAGGTGTTTGTGAGCAATGTAGCCCCATCACCATGATTTGTTATCAGTGGCAAGTGGCATACCTGTTTAACGCATGAGCCCAGAAAGATGAGCACCCCTTACCTGGATCCTCTCCTCCCTACTCCCTAAAGCCAGACTAGGGGTCCATTTGGGGCCCATTTGTCCTTGGAGTCCTGAGTAGCTCAGTTTATGCTCCGAATGCTGAAGAGGGCCTGCTCCAACACTCCAGATGAGTCATGGCGTGATGCCGTTTCTTGTGAAGTGTTCATACGACCTTGAAAGCATCTTTACTGCATGGCGTGGCACATCTCCTTGGAGAGCACCACTGTTCACCGAGTCCTGGAGAAGCTGACCTGCCCTCAGACCGCACCTGGGACACCAATGGTGAGAGTTGGCGGTGAGTTCTCAGGCTCCTGGCTCAGCACTTCCTCCAGTTCTTCTAGTCTCTCTAGAAGCTTGGGCAGCTGCTGCCATTTTCCCAAGAAGAGAAGACTGGCACATAGAGGTCTGGGGTGGGCGAGGTTCAATCAGCGGCCCCGGGCTCATTGGTGTCTTAAGTGAGATGTAAGAGGACAGAGCAGGAGAAATGTCTAAATGGCGAGTGAAACGCCCAGTCTGGGAAACCAACAGTAGGTTCCACTGATCTTGGTGGCTGAGTCTTGCTTGCTGGTTTGACAAATGAGATGTTTAACAAGGTTCCTTAGACTTTACTGAGATGTCACCTAATCTAAATGCTACATGTGTGGATGGGTATTTCTGGGACCCTCTAGAGTACTGGTGCCACTGTTCATGCAAAAAAGAACACAAAGAGGGATGTTAGAAATGCAGCATTTTCCAGAAAACAACTCAATTCTGCCAGCACTTGCTAAGCACCTTCTCTGTTCTTGCACAATGCTAACTGCTAGAGATACTGAGATGACCACATGTGGGCGGCGAGCATGTGGGCAGAAGGGCATGTGTGATTTCTGCATAGTGTCCCACTGAGCGTAGACGAGAGGAAGGACCTCAGCCTGCAGGGAGGGAGGAATGGGGATTAGCAAAGACTTCCCGGAGGAAGGACTACTGACTCATGTCTCTTTTAGAGGGGGTGATTAAAGCTAGTAAGGATAATTGTATTTCCTAAACTTCTGAAAATATATAGATACATCATAAACATCCCTTAGCTACTCCATGATTATTGGAGAAAAAGTTGTTAACTATTTAACTTTTAGTAGATGAAGTCAAAGACCTAAAGAAGATGAGTGAGTTGCCCATTGTCCCAGCTGCAGTAAGTTCTGGAAGTGAGAATAGGTCTCTTCCTGTTTGCCACATGCTCTAGCTCTTGGCTACCCCTCTGCCACAGACAGAGACAGAAGACACTAAATGAAAAAGCTCACCCAGAGTCATGAAAACTCACAGTCTCTCGGAAGGTGGTGGCCGAGCCGTCTGCAGTCCTGGAATCAACGTCCCTCACGTGGTTCCAGCAGGCGGTTGCTGCAGCCGTGGTGTTGCTGTCTGGCTCTGATTATTCCCTTCTGTGTTTACTGCAGACAAAACCTGCCTCACTTCCCCATGTAAATGAGCCCAGTCACACAAAGGAGCCTGTTGCTCTGGCTTGGGAAGTGCTGCCGGGAGTGTGGCTTTCCAGGCTGTCACTCTAGTCTTGTCCTCTCCTTTCTTTCCCAGCCTTCTGGACAACCAAGTGGGAAATGGCAATGAGGGAGGCGTTCCTTGGCTGTGGAAGTGGGTATATGTTTGTCTGTATTTGGCAGAGACATCCCCAGGGAAGCGTTCTCATGTACTTACAACTAGAGGGTAACAGGTGCTGCACCATCTAAAATCCTTTCTCATCTTCAGTAGATGCCGACAAATAAACGTGGTGGTGGGAGGAAGAGGGTGTGCTGTGGTTTCCAAGAGAGTGCCATGGTTCATTGTGTATCACTTATATAAATCATAATTCAGAGATCCAGCTGGGGCTGGGAACATGACAAAAAATACCGGTATTATGGATTTTAATTATATCTTTCATCTAATAATTCAAACATTAGTATCATCCATTTGCTTTTGTCACATGCTCTGAGATAAATATCATCACTCCCGCCACTACCATCACCATCAAAGTTAACACCATCAACATCACCACCATCATCACCATCATAATCATCACCATCCTCACCATCACCACCATCAGCACCATCTTGATCATCACCATCATTACTGTCACCATCGTTGCCATCGTCATCATCACCATCATTGTCACCATCACTATCACCACCATCATCATCAACATCACCACCACCATCACCATGATCACCATCATCACTATCTCCACCACCATCACCA